>NC_132901.1:373620-381120 GCF_030463535.1 Salminus brasiliensis
AATTCACTTATGTGCTCTTCTACAGCACTTTTACTCTGACTCCCACACACACACACACACACACACACACACACACTTACTTGCAAAAAGGAAGCCAGTAGCTGCACCACTATTAGAAACACACTGAAATCTAGCGGTATGTATTAGTAGTCGGGATGCCGGTTCTGATCCAGTGGATCAGGGCTGATCCAGATATGTAAATTTGACAGTTTGAAGCCTCATCCAGCTCTGATCCTTAGTTTTTACCGCTGTGTTTTAGCAGAGTGCTCTCTGGTGCCCTCTAGCCATGAACAGATTTTTTGTATGATACAATACTTGTATCGGATCAGTAATGGACGATACTCATCATTAAGGTACTCAAATCAGATCATATTGGTATTAGACGATGCTCAGTGTTAAAGTATTCGGATCAGATCGGTATCAGAAAATACTATGCATTAAGGTACTCGGATTAGATCGGTATCGGACAATACTCAGAATTAAGATACTCATATCAGATTGTACCGGACGATACTCAGTGTTAAGGTACACGGATCAGATCGGTATCAGACAATACTTAGCATTAAAGTACTGAGATCAGAGCAGTGTTGGGAGATACTTATCATAAAGGTATATATTGGAAAATACTCATTAAGGTGCTTGAATTAGACAGATATCGGATGATACTCAGTATCAAGGTACTTAAATCAGATCGATATCGGATGATACTCAGTGTTAAGGTACCTAAATCAGATCGGATCAGATGATACTCAACGCTGAGTTTCGGCCAATGCCGATCAGAAACTGTCAAGGTACTCGGATCAGATCGGTATCAGACAATACTCAGCTTTAAAGTACTCGGACCAGATCGATATCGGACGATACTCAGCATTAAAGTACTCGGACCAGATCGATATCGGATGATACTCAGCATTAAAGTACTCCAATCAGATCGATATCGGACGATACTCAGCATTATGGTATGCAGATTGGATTAGATCGTAATAGATGATAATCAGATCGGTATCGGACAATACTCAGCATTAAAATACTCGGATCAGATCGGTATCAGACGATACTCAGCATTAAAGTACTCGGATCAGATCGATATCGGACGATACTCAGCATTAAGGTACTCAGATTGGATTACATCGTAATAGATGATACTCAGATCGGTATCGGACAATACTCAGCATTAAAGTACTCGGATCAGATCGGATGATACTGGACAGTAAGATTCTTGGATCAGATCTGGATCAGACAGATCTTGGCAGCTCGTCCAGCCTAGTTCCAAACACAGCTTCAGAACCCAAAGGAAGAACAGTGGGGACAGGTTCTGGTCTACGTTCCTGAGCGTTAACAGAGGAAAGCTGCCTGAGGGAAGAGGAACAGGAGCGGAATCAGACAAGAAACACCAGCATTTTTAAACAAGCAGGAAAGGAAACAAATAAATAAACGACTGGAACGCTGCCAGGCGACCTCCTAAAAATGACCACAGGGTTAAATATAAACCTGTCTCAGTGTCCACCTGGACCACGCATCGCTAGCTTCAGCCGGGAAGCTCGCAGCCAAATATGACGGACATCAAACTCCTAACTGAACAAGAACTGAAGACCAACGTCAAGCTGGTCAAGCTCCTGACCAGCATGACTACGCTGGTCCACCAGTATGATCAGTGACCAGTGTGACCATGCAAGCTGACCAGCTTGACCATCAAACCCAGTGTTGTCAGCAGTAGGAGGTTAGCGGCGGTACCTGTTTGCTGTACTTGGCGTTCTGGCAGCTGTAGTCGGAGCACTGGTCAGACCCGAGGCTCATGGCATCTGCGTTCCCGCCGGTGAAGGTGTTGGTGGGGGGCAACTCCTGCACGGCCTGGTGCTTCTTCCCCTCGGCCGGCGGCGAGTTGGGCTGCAGGTGGACGGCGGGCAGTGGCGAGCTAGACTTGTAGTGCCGGGCCAGATCCGGGCTAGACTGGTGTCGTCGAGCGCCCAGACGGGGGCTGCAGGGGTCGCCGTTAGCTGCGGCGCAGTAGCGGGCCGCTATCCGTTCGCTGGCATTGCTGACTTCCTCATCCTCCTCTTCTTCTTCCACATTGCCACGGCGGCACCCGTTGACCGTGACAATGCCGCTGTAGAGGGAGCGGTCACTCTTAGCACTTCCGTTGGCGCTGCGCTTGTCCCGTCTCGGCTTGCGCCCTCGGTCGCCCTGCGGCTTCAGGGGCGGCGGCTGCGGGCTGAAGAAGTCCTCCTCCGGCTCCTTCTTCCCGGCCTCGTAGCCGTTCTTGGCCTGAGAGCCGCACTGCCGTGCTGTGACCACCAGCAGGATGACCAGGATGACCGCAGCGGCGCCCGCAAGAACGCCAATGGCCACACTGAGGCGCTGTTTGCCCAGAGCACGGTCAGTGTCTGGATCACCCGCAATGTCCAGAGACAGGGGGACCGAGAGACTACGGGAAACCTGAAAGAGTGAGAGAGAGAGAGGTGGAAAGATGTGTAGAGTAAGAGAGAAAAAAGAGAGAGAGTGATGGAGAGAGTAAGAGTGATAGTGATGGAGAAAATGGTAGTGATGGAGAGAGTGATAGGGATGGAGAGAGTGATAGTGATGGAGAGAGTAAGAGTGATAGTGATGGAGAGAGAGTAAGAGTGATAGTGATGGAGAGAGTGATAGGGATGGAGAGAGTGATAGTGATAGTGATGGAGAGAGTGATAGGGATGGAGAGAGTGATAGTGATGGAGAGAGAGTAAGAGTGATAGTGATGGAGAGAGTGATAGGGATGGAGAGAGTGATAGTGATAGTGATGGAGAGAGAGATAGTGATAGTGATGGAGAGAGTGATAGGGATGGAGAGAGTGATAGTAATGGAGAGAGTAAGAGTGATAGGGATGGAGAGAGTAAGAGTGATAGGGATGGAGAGAGATTAAGAGTGATAGTGATGGGATGGAGAGAGTAAGAGTGATAGTGATGAGAGAGAGTAAGAGTGATAGTGATGGGATGGAGAGAGTAAGAGTGATAGTGATGGGATGGAGAGAGAGTAAGAGTGATAGGGATGGAGAGAGAGTAAGAGTGATAGTGATGGGATGGAGAGTGAGTAATGTGATAGTGATGGGATGGAGAGAGTAAGAGTGATAGTGATGGGATGGAGAGAAAGTAAGAGTGATAGTGATGGGATGGAGAGAGTAAGAGTGATAGTGATGGAGAGAGAGTAAGAGTGATAGTGATGGAGAGAGTAAGAGTGATAGTGATGGGATGGAGAGAGTAAGAGTGATAGGGATGGAGAGAGAGTAAGAGTGATAGGGATGGAGAGAGAGTAAGAGTGATAGTGATAGGATGGAGAGAGTAAGAGTGATAGTGATGGAGAGAGTAAGAGTGATAGTGATGGGATGGAGAGAGTAAGAGTAATAGGGATGGAGAGAGAGTAAGAGTGATAGTGATAGGATGGAGAGAGTAAGAGTGATAGTGATGGAGAGAGTAAGAGTGATAGTGATAGGATGGAGAGAGAGTAAGAGTGATAGGGATGGAGAGAGAGTAAGAGTGATAGGGATGGAGAGAGAGTAAGAGTGATAGTGATAGGATGGAGAGAGAGTGATGTGATTGTCGGGGCGAGGAGGCAAAAAAAAGTGACAAAGGAGTGAGAGAGAGAGTGAGAGAGAGAGTGAGAGAGAGAGAGTGAGAGAGAGATAACTGGTGGGTTCAGTCTAATATAACTGCTTCTTCATTTTACAGCTTTCTTAGTCTGAGCTCCACACTCACACACTCACACACACACACTCACACACACACACACACACACACACTCACACACACACACACACACACACACACTCACACACTCACACACACACACACACACACGGAGCAGAGCTTTTCAATTATCATGTCAAGGCTGAGACACTCAATCATACCCGTACAGTGTGTGTGTGTGTGTGTGTGTGTGTGTGTGTGTGTGTGAGTGTGTGTTATGAATATGTATCAGCAGGTTTACAGGACGGCAGCAGGGTGATTTCCTGTCTGAGTAACGCGACGCCACTCCGCTCAATACTGTCCCGTCACGGACCACAATGCACCTCTGTGTTCCGCTGCGCTGGAGAACGTGTTCTCACTTGTTCTACATTCAGCACCACCGCATCACCCTCTCCTCCCGTCCCGTCAGCCTTCCCAAGCTCCATTATCCCCCACCCCGCCGAGTGAGTGTGTGTGTGTGTGTGGTCAGTACAGTGAGGCTGTTGTCCACTGCTTTATAGGAGAGAGTAACAGACTAGCAGAGAACTGCAGCACTTCACTACCACTGTACCCCTGCTGCACAACTGAGGCTCTCCATTGTCTCTGCCGTGTCTCCATTGTCTCTGCCGTGTCTCTATACATTGTCTCTTTATTGAGTCTCACTGTTGACTCTATTGTGTGTATATTGTCTCTACTGTGTCTCACGGTTGTCTCCATAGTGTTCATTTAGTCTCCATTGTGTTTTTATTGTGTCTTTGATGTGTCTCACTGTTGTCTCTATTGAGTCTCTATTGTCTCTATTTTGCACCGGTGTAATCTCTAGTGTCTCTATTGGCTCCATAGTATTGGTATTGTCTCCGTGTCTCACTGTTGTCTTGATGGTATTAGTATTGTGTCTGATGTTTGCCTATGTTGTGTCTCACTTTTGTCTCTATTGTGTCTGTATTGAGTTTGTATTAAGTCTCTACTCTCGCTGTTGTCTCTACTGTGTCACACTTTTCTTCATTGTGTCTCACTGTTGTCTCTATTGTCACACTTTTCTTTATTGTGTCTCACTGTTGTCTCTATTGTGTTGTAATATTGTCTCTATTGTGTCTCACTGTTGTCTCTATTGTGTTGTAATATTGTCTCTATTGTGTCTCACTGTTGTCTCTATTGTGTTGTAATATTGTCTCTATTGTGTCTCACTGTTGTCTCTATTGTGTCTCACTGTTGTCTCTATTCTGTCACACTTTTCTTTATTGTGTCTCACTGTTGTCTCTATTGTGTTGTAATATTATCTCTATTGTGCCTCACTGTTGTCTCTACTGTGTCACACTTTTCTTTAATGTCTTACTGTTGTCTCTATTGTGTCTCACTGTTGTCTCTATTGTGTCTCACTGTTCTCTCTATTGGGTCTCACTGTTGTCTCTATTGTGTCACACTTTTCTTTATTGTGTCTCACTGTTGTCTCTATTGTCACACTTTTCTTTATTGTGTCTCACTGTTGTCTCTATTGTGTTGTAATTTTGTCTCTATTGTGTCTCATTGTTGTCTTTTGTGTCATACTTTTCTTTATTGTGTCTCACTGTTGTCTCTACGGTGTTGTAATTTTGTCTTTATTGTGTCTCACTGTTGTCTCTATTGTGTCTCACTGTTGTCTCTATTGTGTGGGTACGTTCAGAAAGAGCTGCAGTGCTTTTGGGAAAGTGTGGTGTTACACTACTGGACTCAGAGTGTCTCTGTCCTGTTGCTGTTGTCTCACTATTGTGTCTCTGCTGTGTCTGAGAAGGCCTACTCTTAGAGGATCACTTTCTTGGTCAGTTCTGGTCCAAATCAGGTCCAGCATGACCAAAACAATCAGAGCACTAGAAAGTTCTGCATGGTGGAAGTTCAGTGTTCAAAACTATTGTTCCTCCACTGTGTTTGTCAACCCAGACCAGGTCCAGATAGGGTAAGACTGGTGTTATCAGTAGGTGAAGGGTGCAGTGTCATAAGTTTGGGGACAACTAGCCTTTCAAAATCTAATTAAAAGAAACAGTTGTTTGCGTGTTTTCTTCCATTAGAAGCCTGAAAGTTGAAAAAATAAATAAAGGCGAGGTGTCCCCAAACTTTTGAAGGGCAGTGTAAGTCTCCAGGAGAAGACCTGAGTATCTCATACCTGTGCATCCACCAGGGTGGCATTAGTGAGGCTTTCGTTGATGAAGACGTGGACCAGCGCGGTGGCGCAGAGCGAGGGAACGCCACTGTCGTTAACTCGCACCACCAGGCGATGGAGTCCTCGGTGCCTCCTTTCCAGCGGTTCAGCCAGGGTGATGACACCACTGTTGGGGCCTATTTCAAACAGCTGGAAGGGGTTGCCCCCGACTAAGGCGAACCGCAGGTCCGCGTTGGAGCCGGCGTCTCCGTCCGAGGCCATCACGGTCCGGACCACGGTTCGGGCACCGCTGGCCGGCGGAAGGAGTGTGTATGACTCGTTTGCAGGGGCGGTGACAGATGGGGCATTGTCATTTTCATCCGTGACAAAGAGGGAGACAGTGGCAGTTGCGGATCGTGGCGGTTCTCCTCCATCCACCGCTCGAACGCGGAAAGTGTAGGTGCTCCGGCTCTCGCGGTCAAAGGATGCCGCCGAAAAAATGGTTCCGGTGTTGTTCTCGATGGAAAACAGTTCCTGCCTCCGGCCCCCTGCTTCCTCTTCGTCCTCGTCTTCCTCCACGAACAGACTCAACTCTGCATTTTCCCCTTCGTCAGCATCTGTAACCGTCACCATGCCGACAGGACTGTTGGCCAGAAGGTTTTCTTGACGTAGAAGGTGAACACCTCCTGGACAAACTTCGGCGCGTTGTCGTTTCTGTCTGTAACCTGGACGACTACAGTTGCGGAACCTTGCAACGAAGGGGAACCCTTGTCCCTAGCGATCACCCGAAATTCGTACCTCTCCCTTTGCTCTCTGTCCAGGGCACCCGTGGCACGAATATCTCCATTATCAGCATCGATATAAAAAGCCCCGTTTACCGATGGATCCAGGGAGTATGCAATTTCTGCATTCTTGCCGCTGTCGGCGTCTGCAGCTACCACGGTTACCACCGCTCTCCCGGTGCATTGTTTTCAGCGAAGTGTACCTCTACTAAACTCTGAGCAAATGTAGGCGCATGGTCATTTATGTCCACTACCCGCACCATAAGGGTGCTGTTACTGGACAGGCTCGGACTTCCAGAGGTCCACGGCTACGATCGTGACGCTGTAATCCCGAGTAGCCTCGTAGTCCAACAGCGCGGAAGTGTGCAGGAAGAACTTCTTTTTGTTTCGCTCAAAGGCGTCATCTGTGGGTGGCGGGGGAGGAGCCAACGCATTTTCACCTGCCGGTTTCAGCGTGAATGGGACGTCTCCCACCACAGTGCAAGTCACAGCGCCATTTTCCCCTTGGTCGCGGTCGGACACTTTGCACCAGTGCTACTGGGGTGTCCACGAGAACATTCTCTGGAACCATGGCTGCTCCATCCCGCACGGGGATGCGTCCAATTTTGCGGATTTCAACAACCGGCACGTTGTCGTTCTCATCTCGTACGTTCAGGATGACTGTAGCGCGGTCAGTGCGAGGAGGCTGCCCGCGGTCCCGAGCGGTCACTGTGAAGCGTAGCTGCGAAACTTCCTCTCGGTCAATCCGGTGCAGGACACTCAGCCAACCGGAAGCCTCGTCTAGCCTCAGCAGGCGCCTCACGGACTCCGTGGCTGCGCCGAACACGTATTCCACTTGCCCATTCACTCCGATGTCGCGGTCTGAGGCTCGCACCTGCAGCACCGGAGTGCCAGGCGGGGTGTT
>NC_132901.1:388620-423620 GCF_030463535.1 Salminus brasiliensis
AACCACGGCCCTGACTGCTGTTTGATCTGCGCTTTATCACGGCTGAAACCCGCCTCCAACAGGCCCGAGAAGATCCAGCTCCAGTTTCTGACTGTAGTCCTACAGCATCTTCTGCGTGTGTGGAGACTGGGCCATTCTGGACGATTATCTCAACAGGGTTTTTGAACTGTGAGCTTCCAAACAAGATCTGAAACCAGAAACCAGAAACCAGTTCCAGTGATTCCTCATTCCCAGTTCCCCCACTGTCTAGGAATTCCACTAATCCGGTGATGCTACCAGCGCTGGAAGGGCGAAGGCTAGCGCAGTCTTCCACATAGAGCTCCATCCAGCTCCTTTCAAATGCAAATTTTGCCCATTCTTCCTGCAGAAGGCTCTGCTCTGCTCGTTTGAGGTCTATCCGCAGATTGTCTTTGATGCTTTGACAGAGGGACGGTGAAGGCCATCGCAGAACCTTCAGCTCACTCTTCTATTTTTAAATAGTTTTTTTTAAAGATTTTCTGAGATGCTTGCTTCCGGAATTTGCTGGTGTTTAATTGAATACAGTCTGTCCTCCATCAGTGTAATGTAAAAAGGAAGGTGTCCAAATATTTTTGTCAATATAGAATATGTGTTTACCACAGGGTGAGATAATAGCTCGTCTACCAACATGTTTGGCCTGATGCTGATAGCATCTGCTACACTCCACACCTCCTGATGTACCAACAAGTGATGATGGGAACCCTGCTGCAGGATATCCCACCAGGACGCTCCAGGACTGGTTTGAGGAACCCTGCAGTTGGATGTCCTACAAGGAACCTTCCAATACTGGTTTGAAAAATCTTTTATGGCATCCTGTCAGCACCCTGTCCTATGCTATAGGATATCCCACCAGGACTCCCCAGGACTGGATCTAAAGAACCCTGCTTTAGGATATCCTACCAACATGCTCAAGGTCTGGGTTTGAGGATCCCTGCTGTTGGATATCCTGCTTTGACTCTCCAAGAATGGATTTCAAGAACCTTGATGTGGGATATCCCACCAGAGCTCAGCAGGACTAGATCTAAAAAACCTGCGGTTGGATATCCTACCAGGGCTCAGCAGGACTGGATCTAAATTACCCTGCTTTTGGATATCCTACTTTGACTCTCCAAGAATGGAATTTTAAGAACCCTGATGTAGAATATTCTACTAAGATGCTCCAGGACTGGGTTTAAAGAAACCTGCTGCAGGATATCCCACCAGGGCTCCCCTGGACTGGATCTGAATTACCCTGCTGTAGAATGTCCTTCCCGGACCCTCTTGGACTGGGTTTGATGAACCCTGCTGTAGGATATCTTACTTTGACTCTCCAAGAATGGATTCCAAGAACCCTGCTGTGGAATATTCTAACAGGATGCTCCCCAGGACTGGGTTTGAAGATCCCTGCTGTAGGATATCCTACCAGGGCTCCCCCGGACTGGATCTGAATGACTCTCCAAGAATGGATTTCAAGAACCCTGATGTGGAATATACCAAGATGCTCCAGGAGTGGATCTAAAGAAACCTGCTGTAGGTTATCCCACCAAGCCTCAGCAGGACTGGATCTGAATTACCCTGCTGTAGGATTTCCTACCCGGACCCTCTTGGACTGGATCTAAAGACCCAGTTTCAGGATATCCTAACAAGATGCTCCAGGACTGGATCTGAAGAACCCTGCTGTAGGATATCCCACCAGGGCTCAGCAGGACTGGATCTAAATTACCCTGCTGTAGGATATCCTACCAAGATGCTCCAGGACTAGGTTTGAAGAACCTTGCTGTTGGATATCCTACTTTGACTCTCCAAGAATGGATTTCAAGAACCCTGCTGTGGAATATTCTACCAGGATGCTCCAGGACTGGGTTTAAAGTAACCCTGTCTGGCAGTATCGTGGCAGTACGTCCAGTTCCATCTTGTGAAAACCAGTGGCCGGAGCGTTGAATATGCAGAGAAGCTGAGTGTGTGTGTGTGTGTGTGTGTGTGTGTGTGTGTTGGGGGGGGGTTCTCAGCAGGATCAAGACGAGCCCTGGGACAGCAATTAGTGTTTCCTGCGCTTGGATGATGATGTGTTTGTTTGCGCTGGTGTAAGGCAAGTTGTCGTGGAAGGAAGGAGAAAAAAGCAGAAGCTAAAAGCTGGAGGGATTTTCTCTCTTCTTTTTTTTTAATGGTATTGTATTCCTTTTGTTCTTCAGTGGTTGTTCTCTGTCTCGCTGTTGTTTTGCAGGGCTTTTGTAGCTCTGGTTAAACGAGGAGGAGCTGATTATGCTGGTGGAAGAATCCCAATAAACCCGACGGGTAGATAGAGAGAGAGAGAGAGAGAGAGAGAGAGAGAGAGAGAGAATCAGAGCTTGCTGTTCCGCATGCTCTTTGGAATAGATGAGTTTTCTTATTGACTTTCAATGAAAGGTATCCGAAGCGCTCTTCTGTTTAAATGGCCTTTATTTCTCTTGGCATTTTCAATCTGAGAGCAGCTAAAAGCCACCAACGCGTTTTGGGCAACGAGCCTGATTTACATTCACAGCAATCCAAAGAGAAGACTGTACACTATCTCCACAGTGTCCTCAGAGTAAGCGTGTGGATCATATGATCATTATAGAGCATTATAGAGCGCCCCCTATGCTTCCTGTAGTGTATTACAGTCTGTCAGAGTGAGCGTGTGGATCATATGATCATTATAGAGCATTATAGAGCACCCCCTATGCTTCCTGTAGTGTATTACAGTCTGTCAGAATGAGCGTGTGGATCATATGAACATTATAAAGTATTATAGAGCGCCCCCTACGCCTCCTGTAGTGTATTACATTCTGTCAGAATGAGTGTGTGGATCATATGATCATTATAGAGCATTATAGAGTGCCCCTTACGCTTCCTGTAGTGTATTACATTCTGTCAGAATGAGTGTGTGGAACATATGATCATTATAGAGCATTATATAGTGCCCCTTACGCTTCCTGTAGTGTATTACAGTCTGTCAGAATGAGCGTGTGGATCATATGAACATTATAGAGCATTATAGAGCGCCCCCTACGCTTCCTGTAGTGTATTACAGTCTGTCAGAATGAGCATGTGAATCATATGAGCATTATAGAGCATTATAGAGCACCCCCTACGCTTCCTGTAGTGTATTACAGTCTGTCAGAATGAGCGTGTGGATCATATGAACATTATAAAGTATTATAGAGCGCCCCCTACGCCTCCTGTAGTGTATTACATTCTGTCAGAATGAGTGTGTGGATCATATGATCATTATAGAGCATTATAGAACGCCCCCTACGCTTCCTGTAGTGTATTACAGTCTGTCAGAATGAGCATGTGGATCATATGAACATTATAGAGCATTATAGAGCGCCCCCTACGCTTCCTATAATGCAAATTATTGCGGTCCTAGCAGTTGGAACATTTACATTACATTAACATTTAAGGCATTTAGCAGAGCCAGTTTTACACTGCTTTCCTCTGCCTCATACATCAGTCTACCCACCAGTAAAGAGTTTTGTGGGCTCTTTAAAGCCACAGTTACCATAGTTACCTTAGAAAGATGATATTACACAAAGATAAAGAGTTGACAAAGTGTGTGTGCAGGTTTAACTGGTGCAGATATACATTTTTACCATCATTACGCTAGAGTATTTCATCCATCTACTCCTTGAAATAGGTCCTACACCGGCCTGCAACCTCCAGATCCAGCTATTAGCCTTCCTGCTAGCAATACTCCTTGTATCATATCAGGGTTAACACAGCCTGTCCACAGAGCTCTTCTCTTCTCCTGTCTTCAGACTTGTCTAGACTCCTGTCTCAGGTTATATCCCTGTCTTTAGACTTGTCTAGACTCCTGTCTCAGGTTCCATCCCTGTCTTCAGACTTGTCTAGGCTCCTGTCCCTGGTTCCATTCCTGTCTTCAGACTTGTCTAGGCTCCTGTCCCTGGTTCCATTCCTGTCTTCAGACTTGTCTAGGCTCCTGTCCCTGGTTCCATCCCTGTCTTCAGACTTGTCTAGGCTCCTGTCCCTGGTTCCATCCCTGTCTTCAGACTGTCTAGGCTCCTGTCCCTGGTTCCATCCCTGTCTTTAGTGCAGACTGCACTAAACTGCACTGCAAAATTTTTTACCATCATTTCACTTGAGGGATTTAATCCATCTACTACTTGTCTGGACTCTGGTCCCTGGTGCAATTCCAGTTTCTGTCTGCGTACCCACTCTGGACATCCTTGTCCTGTCCAAGTGCCCTTCAATAGGTCCTACATCGGCCGGCAACCTCCAGATCCAGCTATTAGCCTTCCTGCTAGCAATACTTCTTGTATCATATCAGGGTTAACACAGCCTGTCCACAGAGCTCTTCTCTTCCCTTTTCTTTCAAACAGCTAATATGGACGTTAGATAACAAAACATTCATCACACAGGCTTCTGCATGCTCTGAGACACTGACCTCCACCTCCACTGGAGAGAGAGAGCGAGAGAGCGAGAGAGAGACTGAGTGAATGGTTATAATGATGGTCTGTGTAGCATGCATCTCTTAGGAATGGGATCTGTTCTTTTTTAAAAAGACTTTTACTGCCAAGTTACTGAGGCACATAATACAGACAAGGAGAGGGAGCAGGAGTGAGCGAGAGTGAGCGAGAGAGAGCTACATTCTAGTGTTTTCCGTTCACCTCTTTTGTGTAAATTCTGGCATAAACAGGCACCGTAAAAAGGACGGAAAAGCCAGAAAATTGCGAAAATATGCCTCCGTACTGCAGAGAGTTTTCACACTTGGACGAGGTGGACAACCTGGCTTATGGACAACGGAGAACTACGGAAAACCAAGGAAAAGCGAGGGTAAACTTCTCAAAGGTTTATTTCTTGGGGTTTGGTCTGGTTCCCATCCCAGTCTCCACACCTGTCCAGACTCCCCATCTCTGGTCACGCCTCAATTCCGGTTTCCATTCCCCTCCAGACTTCTGCTTCCAGTCCTAACCCAGTCCCTGTTTCCCTACTTGCCTCTACTTGCCTTCTTATCTTATTTTCTCCCCGTCCAGGTTCTACTTGCTGGTTCCACTGCAGACCTTATCTCTGTACTTGTACCAGCCCCAGAACCTATTTCTATACCCTTTCAGATTCCAGTGCTTTTCTCCATATCCATTCACAATCTTGTCCCTGGTCTCATCCTAGTCCCTGTCTCCATACTGTCTGGACTCCTGTCTGGACTCAGTTCCTCAGACTCTGTCCTGTCTCAGGTTCCATCCCTGTCTTTAGACTTGTCTAGGCTCCTGTCTCAGGTTCCATCCCTGTCTTTAGACTTGTCTAGGCTCCTGTCTCAGGTTCCATCCCTGTTTTAGACTTGTCTAGAATCCTGTCCATGGTTCCATCCCTGTCTTTAGACTTGTCTAGGCTCCTGTCTCAGGTTCCATCCCTGTTTTAGACTTGTCTAGAATCCTGTCCTTGGTTCCATCCCTGTATTCAGACTTGGTTAGACTCCTGCCTGTCCTAGGTTCCACCTAAGGCATTGTCTCCAGTTCCATCCCTATCCCCATACCTGTCTAGACTCAGGTCCCAGGTCTCATTCCAATTCCTTATTTCTCTATGTATCCCGACTTATGTCCTAGGTTCCACCACAGTCCTTGTCTCTGTACTTGTCTAGACTCTTGTCCCTGGTTCCATACTTGTAGAGACTCCTGCCTGTCCTAGGTTTCACCCAACTCTGTACTGTGTCGACTCCCATCCCAGGCCCAGACAGATTCCTGTCCCAGGTTCTTTTCCAGTCCCTCTATTCATAACTGTCTACATTTCTGTCCCTGGTCCAATTCCATTTCTGTCTTCATATTTGTCCAGACTCCTGTCCCTGGTCTCGTCCAAGCCTGTGTCTCTACACTTGCTCAGCCCTGCCACTGTACCCAACTCTGTCCCCATCCAGATTCCAGTCCCAGTCTCCAATACATGTCTGTACATACATTCCTGGTCATGTCCCGGTCCCTGATTCTAGGCCCATTTAGACCCTCTGTCTTCATTTGACCCATCAAAACTTCTGTCCCTGGTCCTGTCCAGGCCACCTCCTTTTCCCCGGCTCCCATCCCGGATTCAGCGGAGGTTGTTTTCATGGCTCTGAGAGAGAGAGAGCGCGAGTGTGTGATAGAGAGATTCTCTCTCCTCTTTGTGTCTGTTTGGCTGCGCAGGTCCTGTAATGAAGCATCTCACTGCGACCACACACACACACACACACACACACACACACACACACACACACACACACACACACACACACTCCCTCTCTCTCACACGCTGATACTGCCACTGAGACAGCGCACACTTCCACACCTCTTCAATGTGGCTATGAAACAAACCCCATTGTGTTGTTAACAAAGGGAAGAGAGCGGCTGCATCAAGGCTGAAGCCTGTGTACACACACACACACACACACACACACACACACACACACACACTCACACACTCACACACAGAAACACAGATGTTATGCAGTGTTGGGGGGTTATCGTTGACTCCAGCACTGCTGTAGAAACACACAGGAGGAAAGAAGCAAAACTGTGCTGCTGTTTCTGCTAAACACACACACACACACACACACACACACACACACACACACACACTCCAACACTCATTACTTATGCAAACTCATGCTCACACACACACACACGCACAATGTGCTGAGTCAGTAAGAGGTGTGTGTGTGTCGTCATCAGTGCAGTGATACTTCAGTTAAAGATCAGACCTGCTGAACACCACACTGACTCAACCTCTCTCTCTCATAATTTCTCTCTCTCTCCTCCTCCTCCTCATCATCATCTCTCTTTCTCTCTCTCTCTCCTCATCAACATCATCATCTCTCTCTCAATTTCTCTCTCTCTCTCTCATCATGTCTCTCTCTCTCTCATCATGTCTCTCTCTCTCTTTCCCTGTCTCTCTCTCATCATGTCTCTCTCTGTCTCTCTCTCTCATCATGTCTCTCTCTCTCTCTCTCTCTCTCTCTCATTACTTGACGAATTTGAAGTTCTGTGTAACTGATCAGCGTTTCTTAGCAACCGCTGTTACAGACAATTATTGATTGACAGGTGTGGCATTAAAAGCAGGTCTACAGTAAACAGGTCCCTCGCCACTGTTTTACACACTGGGTTACACTGTCACACACACACACACACACACTTCGCTCTAAAGGGGCGGGGTTTCATACAAATACTACAAAAGCAACCAGAGCTCTGAGCATGCCAGGGGCGCGGCGTGGGAAACAGGAAACAGTGGCACCAGGCAAAAGTTTGGGCCGTAATGTTCTGATAGGACTGTGACGGTGCGAGAAGGGTGGTAAGACCTCGGAACCCACTGCGTTCTAGAGCCGCCGTAGTGAAGGCCATGACCCCTGATGGCCATTGCTGCCAGAGTGGACGAGTGGTCAGAGCAGTCAGCGCCCCCCTGTGGAGCAGCTACCTCTATAACGACACAGCCCACAGCACCTCTCCTCCTCGCTGGTGTCCAAATTATTAGGAAGGGGGTCACAATATCCTTTTATGACAGTTCTAATAATACGAGTGGACTGTAAGTGTGTGTGTGTGTGTGTGTGTGTGTGTGTGTGTGTGTGCAGTGCTGGAGCTGGTTCATGTATGCAGGCTGAGATTCACACTTTAAATCACACTGTTAGCTGCAGTACGGTTCTGCTGCTGCAGGAGGCAAAGCTCAGCTCCCTACCCGCCAGAACTCTGATAACTCTGTTACTGCCATCAGACACACACACACACACACACACACACACACACACACACACACACACACACACTCAAAACCATCCTCATCAAGCACAGCATGCTGGGAATTACAGTCAATCTCACAGAGTTCTGGACTAACAGACCATGCCATCGCTGTCAGATCCCACCCCGTATCTCCACAACAGCAGCTTTACAGGAGAGGCCGAAAACCTTCTGATCTTTCAATGGAAGTCAATGGAAAACGGTTTGATTCCAGGCCATTTTGGAGCGTTTCTATTGGTCTGTTCATCACCGAAATTCTGATACATTATAAAGAACAACTGCCAGATGCAGATAAGGCCAAAAAGTGAAAAACGCTAAAATGACGATACAAGGTTTTGTTAGAACCACAGTTCCTTGCCGGGAAGCAAAATAAGACGTCTAGAACACTTCATGTTACGTCTGTGAAGCTCAGAACACAAGCGGGGGCCACTGTCTGCGTTACCGTGGCCTCACTGATCTAAACGGGATAAAGGTGCTACAAAGGGTTCTCCGAGTGAGGCCATACAAGAACCATCGTTGCTTCCTTAAAGAACCTTGGTTATAATGGACAGGAACCTTTAGCTGATGGGTTCTTCAGTAAAGCTGTTGGTTCAAACCAACTGAAGAACCTGTGAAAAATGTTTAAATCGGTAAAGAACCTTCGCAATCCATTGCATCCACAGTTGTGATGGTTCTCTGGAGAACCAAGACCTTTACAGAAGAACCCTTGAAGAACCCGTGAAGAACAGTTAGTAATAAATAATAATAAGTACTAAATCATTAATAATAGTGAGTTCACAAAAACCTTTTGATTGGTAAGGACCCTTTGCATCCGCAGTTGTGATGGTTCTCTGGAGAACCAAGACCTTTACTGAAGAACCCTTGAAGAACAGTTAGTAATAAATAATAATAAGTACTAAAATAATAATAATAATAATAAAAGTGAGAATGAAGAACCTTTCTGTTGACAAAGAGCTTTGGCATCCATGGTCAGCATGGTTCTTCATAGAGCCCATGACTTTACTGAAGAACTCTTGAAGAACCCTTTAGGAACAATTATTAGTAATTAATAATAAGTCCTAAACAATTAATAATAGTGAGTTTAAATTGGTAGGAAACCTTTGCATTTAAATGTAGTTTAAATGTAGGTTCTTTGAAGAAACCATTAACTTTACTAAAGAACCTTTAAAGAACCCTTGAAGAACATTTAGTAATCAATAATAAGTATTAATAATATTAATAATAATATCTAATAATATACTATTAATCATTAATAATACTGAGTGAGAACTTTTCTACTGGTAAAGAACCTCAATGCTATAAATATGGTTCTTTAAGGAACCCAAGCTGGTTCTTCTTGGGCAGTGGGTGTGTCTGTAGAACTGTAGTAATGATATATATTTATATATATTTATATTAATATTAATATCTCCACAGCATCGAGTTTGCTTCCGAGCTTTAGTGACGTTTAGTGTGTGAAACAGCCGTAGCCCAATCCTTCCATCATCCTAACGACTGTGTGCACCTCGTTAAGAGTTAATTAGTGTAATGTGCTCCTCGTTAATGTGTTGCCAGGGCAGGCGAGGTGTAACCGTGTGTTTGGACGGCTCACGTCCGCCCAAAGTCGTCAACTTTTCGAACGAAAATTAAACCAAGTCCGGTTCGGCGGCTAATTTTAGCAGGCTAACCATCCAAATGTCCATCCAGTGGGAGGGGCCAATGACATCACTCATTGATTATTAATTAGGCACTGCTTGTTATTATTATCATTATTATTTACTACTAATTATCCATCAGAGGTTCCTCAAGGGTTCTTCTTTAAAGAACCATGATGACGGAATATGCAAAAAATGTCTCTATACAGAACCATAAAAGGGTTCTAGGCACTATCTAGAACACTTACATGTCAGTCTAAGGAACTGGAAAAACGCCCCCTACGGTCGCACTGATGCTTATCTACGCCCCCGCCATTTACATTAGTCAAAATACACAACATGTCCAAAAGTTTGTGGACACTGCTTCTAATGACTGCATTCAGCTCCTTTAAGCTGCACCCATTGCTGACACAGATGTGCAAATGCACACACACAGCTTGTCTAGTCCCTGTAGAGAAGAAGTACTGCCAATAGAATAGGACTCTCTATAAGCATGCCTAATATCAATCTGCCTTATATTGACTTCAGCAACATCAGCAGCAGAGCTTGTAAGGTGTGAGGTGGGCGGGGCCTCCATGAGCATCAATGCCTTGAGCCTTGTGACCCTATCCTTCCTTGGAGCACCTTGGTAGGTACTGACCACTGCATACCGAGAGAGAACACCCCCCACAAAACCTGATGCCTGATGTTCTGGAGATGTTCTGATCCAGTCATTATCTAGAACATCACAGTCTGGTTCTTCTTGTCAAAGTGTCTCAGATTCTTACGCTTGTCCATTTTTCAGGCTTCAGCACCTTCATCACCTTCAAGACCTGACTGTTCTTCACTCACTGCCCAATATGTAGATCCACCCCTCAACAGGCAGGAGCCACTGGACCAGATCATCAGTGGTTTTAATGTCATGGCTGATCAGATTGTTAAGATCCAAACTTCTGGCCGGTGCTGGAGCTGCAGCTTTCTGGAAATCCTACAAATGTCATTGGGAGGCCTGAAGGCCAGCCTCAATCTCGAGACGTCCCCTCACAGTGTGATTTGGAAGCTCTACTCCAGACTGGTGTGAAAAATTAATTGAGCGCCCAAAGGGGCTCGACGCATGTTTTCCGATTCGGAGCTCGGGCACTTTTAGAAGAACCCCAGAATTCTGGCAGTGGAGGTTAGGTGTTAATTAAACACGGCTGCTCCCAGCATCAATACCAGGAAAAAAGGAGGGGGGGTTCTACTCAACCACTCAATGACTTTGGGTTGGCATCCCAGACGCAGCCGTCCACCTTCGACCCCACGGGCGTAGCTGCACTGCGGGACAAAAGGACGGAGGGAAGCGGTGGAGGGGAGTCACACTGATCTGATCTCTACATCGTCCTGAGGTCTTCAGACGGGCGTTAGTAGGTCTAGTGTAGCAGCGGAAGCTGGTTTTCCAGGATTTTGGCCTGCAGTGTGTTTACTCAGTCCTAGAAGTAGGAGTGTGAGGAGCGCGAGAGAGGACGAGGCGTCTCCGCGGTGGAAGCCATCCAAATTTAACATTAAAAACAGCATCTAAAGGAGCAACGGTGGATCCTGGCAGCTGTTTCAGAGAGTTAGAATCAAAGGCCAGTCGTGCTAACGGAGCTGTCCCCGATTCCTTTGGTTGCTAATCAAAACACTACAGCGTCTAGAGAGTTTCCTCCACCGGCTAGAGGAACCCGGCAGGAGCCGAAAACGTAAAGCCTGCATTTACTAAGAAATCTGTCGGCTGTCGAGGACGTTTGGACAAACCAAAAAAAAAACCCACTTTGGCCACTTTATTGGAAACACCTACCTTGTGCTTCATCACTGGCCACTTTATTGGAAACACCTACCCTGTGCTTCCTCTCACTGACCACTTTATTGGAAACACCTACCCTGTGCTTCCCCTCACTGGCCACTTTATTGGAAACACCTACGTTGTGCTTCCCCTCACTGGCCACTTTATTGGAAACATCTACCCTGTGATTCCTCTCACTGGTCACTTTATTGGAAACACCTACCATGTATTTTCTCCTCACTGGCCACTTTATTGGAAACACCCACCCTGTGCTTCTGCCCCTGGCCACTTTATTGGAAACACCTGCCCTGTGCTACATACCCTATAAAGCTGTACACCGGCATGGTGGAGCCATAAGGGAGGCGTTTCTGATAAAGTGGCCACTGAGTGTGTTCATGAAGTAAGAGAAGAGCTTGAAGGGCGTCTCAAGGGTCACGTTGCTGCGCTGCTGCCGGCCAGAGCCAATTAGATCGCACTGCGGTCACTCCAGCAGAGGCCGCACGCGAATAAGCGGCGTCCGTGAGGAGCTGGGGAGGAGCCGCAGGGCCGCGTGGGCGGCGGCTTAGAGCCGAAATCGGTCAGTAGGTGAATGGGGTACTTCATCAGACACACTGAGAGCGGGCCCCGCTTTTAATCATCACACGCTTTACATCTGGCTCCCTGACCAGACACACACACACACACACACATTCACATGTGATGTGATGGATGATGTTATTACCTTTTAGTTCTTTGAGGGCACTCGAGGCTTTAGAGGCCACAACACACACTTTCTATCATTAATGATTAATGGCACACATGCACATGGAAGCATTCACACACACACACACACACACACATTCACACCACAGAGAGAAAAAAAAATCTATTCAATAATTCAAAAATTCACAACGTCCAATTAAGCCCCCCCTCTAATCAGCGCCACAGAGAAGCGACCAGAGCCCTGATCAATACAGCATATTAGTAAACTCATCTGATCACACAGCAGCATCAGATCCATACGCACCAGCAGAAACAGAGAGAGAGAGAATGGGAGGGCGAGGGAGATAGTACCAGTGCTATTTACAACCAGTCCTATAGCAGCAGCACCAGCACTAGTATATAAAGTACACAGCTACCAATATATAATCTGTCCCATTTCATAAAATTACTATGTTTACATTCTAATATACACTAGCATCAGTGCTGATACTATATTATATATTATAACTGTATATAGTTTATTTCAAAATATAGATTTGACTATATATTAAAATACATTATGTTAAAACTAGTGTTATTACTGGTCCTGTATTACATATTTTAACTCTATACATTATATTAAAATAAGTGTTTTTACTGGCCCTCTATTATATATTGTAACTCTATATATTATATTAAAATTAGTGTTATTACCAGTCCTGTATTACATATTTTAACTCTATACATTATATTAAAACTAGTGTTATTACTGGTCCTGTATTATATATTTTAACTCTATATATTATATTAAAACTAGTGTTATTACTGGTCCTGTATTACATATTTTAACTCTATACATTATATTAAAAGTAGTGTTATTACTGGTCCTGTATTACATATTTTAACTCTATACATTATATTAAAACTAGTGTTACTACTGATCCTGTATTATATATTTTAACTCTATATATTATATTAAAACTAGTGTTATTACTGATCCTGTATTATATATTTTAACTCTATATATTATATTAAAACTAGTGTTATTACTGGTCCTGTATTATATATTTTAACTCTATATTATATATTAAAACTAGTGTTATTACTGATCCTGTATTATATATTTTAACTCTATATATTATATTAAAATTAGTGTTATTACTGATCCTGTATTATATATTTTAACTCTATATATTATGTTAAAATTAGTGTTATTACTGATCCTGTTTTATATTATAGCACTATATATATACTGTTATGGTGTACATTATATAAAAATGTAGTGTTTTTTACAGGTACTATATGATATAGTTTACCTCTGTTAAAACTGAATTTAGTGCTTAAATTAAAAACTAGTGCTTTATATATATATTATTATTATATATGATAATATGTTATATTATATATTTCCACTGTTGTTTTTGGAAATTAGTGCAATTACTGGTGATATATTGATTGTGTTATAACTGAAACTCTTTTATGTACTTTGTTTGTTATTAAATAAGGAACTAGTGCTATTACAGGAACTGTGCTATATATCGTAGCTGTATGTGTTACATATTATAATTAATACTATTTTATAGACTTTTATATTATTTTGTATATTAATACAAATAGTTCTGTGGTTATGAGACGAATAATACATCACTCGTCTGTAATATGAGGAGGAGGAGGACCGAGAGCGATACTGGACGCTCTGCAGTTTCCTTACTTACGGTCTGTTGTTTTTGTTTATTGTTTGTCTGTTTTCTGTTTGTTCCAGAACTAATACAAAAGAAAAGTGTGGAGAGAAGCAGAACCGCTAATAAACACAAAACCAAGCAGAACACAACAGAACAGAGCGAGAGAGAGAGAGAGAGAGAGAGAGAGAGAGAGAGAGAGAAAGAGAAAGAGAGAGAGAGAGAGAGAGAGAGAGAGAAGAGAGGAGAGAGAGGAGAGAGAGAGAGAGAGAGAAAGAGAGAGAGAGAGAGAGAGAGAGAGAGAGACAGAGAGAGAGAGAGAGAGAGAGAGAAAGAGAGAGAGAGAGAGAGAGAGAAAGAGAGAGAGAGACAGAGAGAGAGAGAGAGAGAGAGAGAGAGGAGAGAGAGAAAGAGAGAGAGAGAGACAGAGAGAGAGAGAGAGAGAGAGAGAGAGACAGAGAGAGAGAGAGAGAGAGAGAGAGAAGAGAGAGAGAAGAGAAAGAGAGAGAGAGAGAGAGAGAGAGAGAGAAAGAGAGAGAGAGAGAGAGAGAGAAAGAGAGAGAGAGACAGAGAGAGAGAGAGAGAGAGAGAAGAGAGAGAGAGAGAGAGAGAAAGAGAGAGAGAGACAGAGGAGAGAGACAGAGAGAGAGAGAGAGAGAGAGCGAGAGAGAGAGAGAGAGAGAGAGAGAGTAGGGTAGAGTCTGGTTCAGTGTGTATTGGGTTTTGCTGATTGTTGGTTAGATTAATATTTTATGGCTGTGTCTCAGTTTTGGTGGCAAAAGGAGATCAAATTATGCAGCAGCATCAAACACACACACACACACACCTCACACACACACACACACACACACACACACACTCCCTCAGGCTATCCATCTTCCCCTCTTCTATCCCCCTCTGACTCACTCTCGTCCCCCTATCCTCTCTCTCTCTCTCTCTCTCTCTCTCTCTCTCTCTCTCTCTCTCTCTCTGGTCATTCTTCTCTTTGCTCTGTTGTTTTTCTTTCATCCTCCTCTTTCAGTTCTTTGTGGTTTTTCTTTTCGGTTCTTTGATCTCTCTTTTTACTCCTTTGTTCCCCCCTCGTCTTTTGTCTCTCCATTTTTCTTCTTTTTGGTTCTTGTCTTTTAAAATCTTTGATTTTTCTCCCTCTTTCACTTCATTTGTAGCTCGTTTCCTTTCCCCCCTTTTCTTTGTTCTTTCATTATTTATTCCCTTTCATCCTTCCTTCCTTCTCTTTTTCTTCTTCATGCTTCTTTATTTTTCTTTGTTATTGTTTTCTGTCTGTTCTTCCTTTCTTTACTTTTATTTGTAGCTTTTAATCTTTCTAATCTTCTTTGATGTTTAATTAATCCTTCCTCTCCCCCTCTTTCTTTTTTCTTTGAACTTTTCAGGTTTTGTGTTTCTTTGTGTTCTTCTCATCTTTTATTCTTTCTTTCTGTTTCTATCCGCTCTTTCCTTCAGGCTTTCCTCTTTCATTTCCGTTTAGATTTTTTTTTCTCTTCCTTTCATTTTCTTTCTTCTTCTGTAAAAGGGGGTTGCTATGGTATTCCAGGTTTTTGCCTGGTTTTGCCTGGTGGCTACTATACTACTATAAAGTTACTGGGTGGTTGCTATGTATCCCATGTAGTTGCTTTAATGATGCCAGGTGATTGCCAGGTGGCTGCTATAAAGTTACTGGGTGGTTGCTATGGTATCCCATGTAGTTGCTTTAATGATGCAGGTGATTGCCAGGTGGCTGCTATAAAGTTACTGGGTGGTTGCTATGGTATCCATGTAGTTGCTTTAATGATGCCAGGTGATTGCCAGGTGGCTGCTATAAAGTTACTGGGTGGTTGCTATGGTATCCCATGTAGTTGCTTTAATGATGCCAGGTGATTGCCAGGTGCTGATATAAAGTTACTGGGTGGTTGCTATGGTATCCCATGTAGTTTCTGTGATGTTGCCAGGTGATTGCTAGTTGCTGTTATGGAGTTACTGGGTGGTTGTTTTGGTATTCCAAGAGGTTGCTATGGTGTTGCTAGATGGTTGCTAGGTGGCTGTTATAGTTACTGGGTGGTTGCTAGGGTATGCCAGGAGGTTGCTATGGTGTTTCTAGTTGGTTGCCAGGGTAGCTATTATGGACTTGGATTGGGTGGTTACTATGGTATGCAAGGTGGTTGCTATGCAGTTGTTATGCTATGTTCCAAGTAGTTGCTATGGTGTTGAGTCCACTGTCTATCTCTCTTTCCTTCTCTCCAATATATTATACATGTATATGTGCGCCTGTGTGTGTGTGTCTATGTGTATATGTTTGTGTGTGTGTGTGTGTGTGTGTGTGTATGTCTGTGTGTGTGTGTGTATATGTGTATATGTTTGTGTGGTGTGTGTGTGTATATTTGTGTGTGTGTGTATGTCTGTGTGTGTGTGTGTGTATATGTGTGTGGGTGTGTGTGTGTTGGCAGCAGAAGCGGAGGCAGATGCTGTGTGTGTTGTAGGCCCTCCTCTGTATGTGTGTGTGTCCTTCTGCGGAAGCGACTGTGAGCCAAACCCAGAGCCAATCAGACGCTGCTCTGAGGTGAAACAGAGTTAATGCGCGCGGCGCACACACACACACACACACACACACACACACACACACACACACACCACACACCACAAACACTCCTGCCAATTCACTCCTCTCTCCATCCTGATCTGCTTTCATTTAGCCTCTCTCTCTCTGCCAGCCTTTATCTCTCTCTCTCTCATCTCTCTCTCTCTCTCTCTCTCTCCCTTCTCTCTCTCCTCCGTCTCTATTTTATCTCTCTCCCCTCTTAACTTTCTCTCTCTCTCTCTCTCCCTCAGTCTCATCTCTCTCGCCCTTCTGTCTCTCTGCCAGTCATCTTCCCCACTTTCTCTCCCCTCTGTCCTTTATCACCCTTTCCACTCTGCTCTCTCTCTTTCTCTGCCAGCCACCCCTCCTCGCTCTTGCTCGCTCGCCGCAGTAACACCCAGGCTGGAATATCACACTGAGGCTCTGACAGAGCTCAGCAGAAACCCAGTGAAGGAGAGATGGGCGAGAGAGAGAGGGGTGGCAGGTGGGACGCTTTTTAGGGTCGTAAGACCTCTCTGAAGTGACAGTTCGATGGATGGATGAATGAATAGATGATACCCAGGGTTTTTGTTTGTGTAGGTAGTTGCTATGGTACACCGCGTGGTTGCCAGGGCAGTTGATAAAGCATTGGAGGTGGATGCTAAGGTGTTTCAGGTGATATTTCAGGCGGTATATCAGGTGTTGCTATTGTAGTTGCTTAGTGGTTGCTAGGGTATATCCCAAGTTGCTAAAGATGGCCGTATTAACCAAATACCAACGCCTTGGCAAATCCCATAGGTGGGACTGTACTAACTGGAGACCAGCCACTGCAGCCCTCTTCTGGGGGACTGTACTAATCAGGGACAGGCCATGGTAGGTCTGACCGGTGGGATTGTATTAAATGGGGACCAGCCACAGCAAGTCCCATAGGTGGGGCCATAATAAGCAAAGACTAGCTTCAGCAAGTCCCATGGGTGGGATTCATAGTAATTGGGGGACGAGCCATGAAGAAGTCCGACCAGTGGGACTGAATTAACCAAGGGCCAGCAATGGCTGTCTGACCATGAACACCACTGGGGTACTGTACTAACCAAGGACTGGACATGGTAGGTCTGACCATGGGTGGGAAGGTCCGGCAAGTGGGACTGAACTAGCCAGGGACTAGTGATGGAAAAACCCACAGGTTATATTGTACTAACTAGGGTCCAGCCATAACAAGTCCCACCTGTAGGGCCGTACTAGCCAGGAACCAGCCTCTGAAAATCCCATGTGTGGGGGAGTACTAGCTAGGGGACTAGCTATGGTAATGTAGGACCACAAGTAGGACCACAGCACAGCAAGTCCCACTAACCAGAGACCAGCCAAAGCAAGTCCCATAGGTGGGACCGTACCAACTGGGGGACCAGCCCCAGCAAGTCCATTTAACAGGACTGTACTAACCAGGGATGCACCTGCAACGGCAAGTCCATAGGTAGGACCGTACTTGCCCATTTCAGGCAGTCAGCCTAGTTTCCACCACACTGGACAGCTCTAGTTCACTCAAGCAACCAGAGTTGGAGGCTTCTTTTTTTTGTTCCTGAACCAGAATTTGCCATCTCCGTCAAAACTAGCGCTAAGATCTGCCCTTCAGCGGACGTGACCTGAAATGAACACCGGCTCGTGGTCTCGTGGAGCGTTTCCACAACCCACAACCAACCCGTGGCTCGTACTGTTAACCAGCCACTGTGGGATGTTCTTCAGAGGAGCTTCTGAAGAGAATGGAGAATACGCTGACCTTCGGGAAGATCTTTTTCGTTTTTTTTGAGGAAAATAAGTCTTGACAAATCATGTTCTGCCTGTACTGATAGATGAATAGAGAAATTTAATAGAGAATGCTACACCGCTAAACAGCGCCAGGAAGAGGGACCACATTAGCCTGGTTTTAGCCTCTCTGTGCTGACTCCTTGCCCAGTACTGCATCCAATTTTAAGATTCTTTTAATAGTTTGTAAAGCTCTAAATGGCCTCGGCTGAAGATTCAGGGCGACCATGCCTTTGAAGTGTCTGCTCAAAGGCTATGCTACATCATAGCAGTAAATATTTAGTGGCTTTGAATCAAGACATTTTTATTTATTGCTCATTACTTCATGTGTTTATTGATTTCCTATTGTATTGATATACTGCAATGTTTGGGTGTAGAACTCATCATACAGTGAGTGAATGGTTAAATGAACAACATTATATAGAAGTTGACTGCAGTATATACACCTACAGTGCATATAGCTACAGTGTTTTAAAAGACAATATATTCACATGGTAATTAAAACTAAACCATATGAATCTACAGTAAATCCATCTACAGTATATAAAAACAAGAATACATAAAACTACAGTATATACACCTGGAGTACAGTATACAAACATACAGCACAGAAGACTACAGTATATACACCTACAGTGCATACAACTACCTAACCACTATAAACTACAGCATATATAGAGAAGTGGGATGCTTTCATCTATCACGTTTGGCCGTTTAATCAAACACTAACCAATCAAACACTCGCTATTCAAACTTTGATCAATCAAACACTCACCAATCATGGGTCAACTGTCCAAACACTAACCAATCATGGGTCAACTGTCCAGACATTAAACAATCAAACGCTTACCAATCAAACACTCACTAATCAAAACACTAACCAATCAAACACTCACTAATCAAACACCTCACCAATCAAACACTCACCAATCGAGGGTCAACCTGTCCAGACATTAACCAATCAACACACTCACCAATCAAACACTAACAAATCAAACACTCACCAATCAAACACTCACTAATCAAACACTCACCAATCAAACTCTGACCAATCAAAACACTAACCAATCGAGGGTCAACTGTCCAGACATTAACCAATCAAACAGTATCAATCAAACACTAATCAATCAAACACTCACCAATCAAACACTCACCAATCAAACACTAACGAATCAAACACTCACTAATCAAACACTCACTAATCAAACACTCACCATCAAACTCTGACCAATCAAACACTAACCAATCGAGGGTCAACTGTCCAGACATTAACCAATCAAACAGTAATCAATCAAACACTAATCAATCAAACACTCACCAATCAAACACTCACCAATCAAACACTAACCAATCAGACACTAACAAATCAAACACTAACAAATCAAACACTTACCAATCGAGGGTCAACTGTCCAGACATTAACCAATCAAACACTCACCAATTAAACACTAACCAAACACTCACCAATCAAACACTAACCAAACGAACACTAACCAATAAAACACTAACCAATCAGACACTAACCAATCAGACACTAACCAATCAGACACTAACCAATAAAACACTCACAATCAAAAACTAAACAACAACAGCAATAATAATAAAAAAATAACAATAATAATAATAACAATAATAATAACAACAATAATAATATTGTTATTATTATTATTTTTATTATTATTATTATTATAAACACAGACATCAGAAGTTAGAATCCAGGTCATGGATAGCCCTACAGACTTACTGACCACACCTGACCACACTACAGGCTCTTCTGTAAGCCTTCACATGTGCTGATGTTCCAGTGTGGAGATCTGTAGGAGAGGTTGTTTTATTTGCTTGTGTGTATGTATGTGTGTGTGTGTGTGTGTTTGTGTGTATATGTGTGTGTGTGTTTACACATATATATATGTTTTTAAATAGCTGATTGTTAGCACACATCGGTCAAAGCTCTTTCTCTCACACACACACACACTCTGCTAGTAATGTTCTTGTACGTTTATAGTAACAAACACACATACACACACACACACACCAACTCTTAACATAGCACTAGCTTTTCTAAAGGAAACTTTGCCAAAAGCCATGGAAACAATGTTGCCATGGCCACCAACAGCATGGTAACCTCTGGCAACAGATGACCGGAGTAACCTGGTCGGCATCTTCGCTAAAACACAGTAACCAGTGGGGCCCCACAAGTGTGAGTGTGTGTGTGAGTGTGTGTGTGTGAGAGAGAGTGTGTGTGAGTGTGTGTGTGAGAGAGAGTGTGTGTGTGTGTGTGTGTGTGTGTGTGTGAGAGAGAGAGTAAGCGTGTATGTGTGTGTAAAAGTAGAAAACATTCTTTCAAAATCTCCAATCAGCCCCAAGATTTGCAGCTTCAGGGTAGAACATTCCGGAACTCAATCACACACTCTCTGTCACAAACACACACACACACACACACACACACACACACACACACACACACACAGACACACTCGTCAGCAGCACATCACCGTCTGACTCAAGTGAACTCAAGTGTTTGCTTCTCAGCTTCCTAACTTAGACTGTTGCTATGCAAAATACATGCAAAACATGCCGTTGTCAGACGTCCGGAGGATGATTCACTTCATTAAAGCTTTTTTAATCTCAGTCATAAAATAACAAACTCCTCCAGTCCGTCAACATCGCCGTTTAATTACATCTCTAACTAACTTACTATCTCATCTTTATTTAATAAGGTCATTTATTTTAAATAATGAAATCACAAACAATCATCTTTTTAAAAAACAATTTACTATATAAAAATAACATTACAAACTTACTAATCACTCTTCATGTTTTAAGCATTTAGTAGAAAATTATAATGTTATGAATTTTAATATTTAATGAAGTTAGTTTACTATAAATTATAAAATTACCAACTTAAAAAAATCCTTCATCATTATGGTTAAATGCAATTTACTTTTAATTATGAAATTATAAACATACAAAATTTTAGATCTTTGTTTTGTGGCAATTTTACTGTAGCAAACTTTATCATTGTTATTTACTTTAAATTTAAAAAAGTCATTAATATTCTTTCTTTAAGGCAATTTGCTGCAAAATATAAGCTGAGCAATAAGGCGACAAGGTGAGCAATTCTTCATTGTTTATTTTTAAAATAATTAACTTTCAGTTATAAAATTACATGAATATGAAATATATAATGTATTTTAAGTTACACAATTAAATTCAAAAAGTTCATCCTTTTAAGAGTATTTAATCATTTAATCCTTATATAATTTATTTTAACTTATAAAATTACAAACCGATAAAATGTATCCTTTTGTAAGATCATTTATTTAAAATGACAAAATTAAAATCATATCAAATTTATTTTTAACTTATTTAAGACTATTTAATTGTTTAATCTTTATATAATAATGTATAAATGTATCTTTATTTAAGAATTGATTTAATCATCAATTTATCATTGATCATAAAATTCATCCTTATTTAAGAGTATTTAATGATTTAATCCTTATATAATTTAGTTATATAAAGATGTATATGTAATTATAAAATTACAATTAAATTTACAGTTAAAATTACAATTAAATTTTTACATTTTAATTTGTATTAAATGTATCCTGATTTAAGATAATTTATTTTAAAATCATAAACTTACAAACTCACACAATTCTTTATCTCTGTTTCTTAGTTTACTTTAAATGATAAAATGACCTGAATGGTAAAAGTGGTCTGAGAGCTCAGACATCCATTGCCCCAGACTGTCCTTGTGTCCAGGTAACTAGGGGTCAATGTGTAGAACAGTGGAAGAGTCTGACCTTCAGCACCTCCTGAACCCCCCGATTTTCTTTCTAACACAAACCTTCAAACTCTATTGATCATAGATCACTCCCGACAGATCAGAGGGCATGGATCTGACTGAATCACACACACACACACACACACACACACACCGACTGCGTTTCAGCATGTTTATACCAAACAAATCTGATAAATGCTGCTTTGATCCGTCTGACTTAACATTTGAAGATGCTCAGAGTCGGTGTGTCTGAAGTCAGATTTGTACTTAGCTCCGCCCATTTAGCCTACAGCAGTTTAGCTCCACCTGACTGATTGACTGAGTGACTGAAGAACCTGGCTGAAATGTGCATGTATACTATTTGTTAGCTATGCATACTATCTGTGCTGCTGGGAGGAGCTGTAATCTGAGGTTTGGTCTCCTAGCTTGAAATATGACTAATAAGGGAAGTGGTGTTAGGACACACTGTGGCATTAACTTGTTAGCATTATAATCGCAGCATTAGCATAGCTACCTCGCCGGCTGTCTCCATCGCCCAGCATTCGTACCGTGGTGTTACCTCGCCGGTCGCCAGCCTCGCCGTTAGTCACAAGTCATCAGGTCCTGGGTCCCCTAACATCTGAACACTAGTAGATATAGCATCTGAGGGCAAGGCTGGAGTCCTGGGCACCAGGCAGGGTCATAGGAAACGCTACAGGAAATCGAACAGAGGTGATTTTAGCCCACAGAAGATGCAGTTTGAGTGTTTAAGGATGCAGAGAATTCTGAAATATGGGTGGACTTTCCTTTAAATCATGGTATTAATACTGGCAGTGTTTTGGGGTGGCAGCGTTAGCAAATTTTGAGTGAAGCATCCCTTTAATCCTGGGTGGGATTAGGGTGGGCGCAGCTCGTTGTGAATCACAGCGAGTGTTTTCTTAGACACCCAATATCCAAGACTGTCCTTCTTTCTCTCTCTCTCTCTCTCTCTCTCTCTCTCTCACACACACACACACACACACACACAAGGTCTAAAGTGACATGCTATATATTGAGGTTTTAGTGCAGTTGAGAGAGTCCCACCATAAGCAGCACGTTCATAAGCCTATCTTCACACACACACACACACACACACACACACACTCGCACAGAGCCTATCTGAACCCCCATAACGTATTAACTCTGTCAGTACTAGAGGATGAAGTCCGAGTCGCCACGGTTACGGCGGGTCCCCCTAAGCCTCTTAGATATGACAGGAACTAATAGGGGAAGGAATGCGCTTGTTCTTCTGGAGGGGAATGTGCTAGCAGGACAATTTCCCCTCAAAGCCGAAGACTTTCCGCAGAGGTATGGGTGAGGCCCGGGGCGGTGTGTGTGTGTGTGTGTGTGTGTGTGTGTGCGCATTACATTGCTTTACACAGGACAGTGTAACATTGTAACATATAACGCATATCAACCTGGAACACTATAACAACCACCCTAGCAACCACCAAGACACATACCAGCAAGACTTCAGCAGTCACTCAACAAGCCATAAGCAACCACCTGGGGCTGATTTAGGAGCCACTGGAAACACCATAGCAACCACCCTAGCAACCATAAAGAAGCACCTTAGCACCCGCTTAGCAACACCCCAGCAAGCACATTAAATACCACCACAACTGTCACAGCAACCGCCTAGAACCCCTTAGCAACCATCTGACAAAATTTAGTAACCAACTGGCATACCTCAGCAACGACCTTGGAACACCATGGAAATACAATAGCATCCATTTAGCAACACCTTAGTAACCACCTAAATATATCTGCAACCACCACAGCGATCACCTAGAACACCTTAGCAAACCTGACATACCTCAACAAACACCTGGTATACCATAGAAGTCACCTAGCACCTGGAATACTATAGCAAACACCACAGCAACCACCCGAAATACCTTAGCAACTGCCCTAGCAAACAACTGGTATACCACAGCAACCATCTAGGAACACTGTAGTAATAAACCCGGTAACCCCACTTATCCCCAAATATCATATCACAACAATTTCCACAGCAACCTTCTAGAACACCTTAGCAACCACCCAAAATAACTTTACAACTGCTTTTGCAGCCACCAGTGATGCCACAGTTGTTGACAACTGGTGGAACTGTGGGATGGAAGGAGGCCTGGCTGTGGAGCAGTGGAAGAAGTACTTTTGTTGGGGATGATGAGGTGGGGTGGTGATCATCATCCAACATCATCCTGACCTCAATAACAGTCTTGTCGCTGAATGCAATCAAATTCTCACAGCAATTCTCTGCTCCAAAATCTAGTAGAAAGTCTTCTTCTCTGGACAGTAGAGACAGTTACGCAACATACGCAGGTTCAACTCTTTAATAGCCTTGATTTCAGGAGAAGCAGTGAAAGATCAGGTGTCCCAATACTTTTGTCAATATATGTAACCTGATTCAGTTCCGTGTTTTCCTGTTTTTTATTAAAAACACTGTGCTGACCTTTCTTTAACCTCCCTCGACCTTACGCTTGAAAAGGTTGGGAACCACTTGGGGGTGTGTGCGGGGGGTTCGGCTGGGGGGGTGGAGGGGTTTGTGGGTGATCGTTGTTGCCCCAACGGGGCGCCGTGGTAACGGAGGTCTGGGCACACACTGAGTTTGTTGACTGAATGGCTGTGTTTTAGAGTAGCAGCAGAGAACGACGGCAGCAGCAGGTCGAAGAATCAGAGCATTCATTCAGAGCCAGACACACACACACACACACACACAGCCAGAATGCAGACCACCGCAGAGAAACACACACAATTACACAACCAGATCACACACATTAGCAAACACTCAGACTCACACAGACACACTAACATAAAAACTATACGCTATAAATATAGACCTGTATATTACATACGTATCAAATATTAAACTCAATACGTCATTGATATCGATAGCGGCAACACTAGTTAGAGGTTCACAGTTCAGCTACGCCCCAGTACTTAATAAATAAATAAATAAATAAATAAATAAACAGATCATTAGCTGGCAGAATGCCAAGTTTAACTATGCCTGTTAATATATAATAAGGATGGAGATATTTAGGATAGGAGTATAGCCAGCCAGCTTCAACAGTCTCGGCTCTTATTATTCTCTTATTTTACTCACGTTTCTCCGGTGCTCTCCAGAAATGAGAAATCTTCTCAAGAACTCCACCCGCAACTGCACCCGAAACCTCCATCGCGTCCCGGACTGCAGCTTCAGACTGAGCTTGTCCGATTCCGCCCAAGGCCTGACCCTAGGCTTTCTGTCGGTCATTCAAAAAGAGTTCCAATTTCACAAATGTTCAGGAGGAAAACTTTCCTAGAGCGCAGGATGTTCTGGATACTGATGAAAGCTAGTCCTCCACCCTGTAGACCACACCTTCATCCCGTAGAAACACATTCATTTTGATAGTGATTTTAATATTCCAATCTTCTTATTCTGACTGAGTTCACTGAATTATAGCTAGAACCGCCAACATTGGTGGACATAGTCCAGCTGTCTAGACGTCTAAACTACCCACTAAACGTAAATGTTGAGTAAACTATGTCTACTCAACATCATCTCAACGTCTGTATTTTTTCAGAAGCTTTACAGAAGCTCTCCACACCATCATCACATACATAGACTTCCATTCATATGTTAATCTTCATGTTTTGACCAGAGTTTAAAAGCCAGAGCCTCCAAAATTGGTGGACACAGTCCAGCTCTCCTAACATAACTACCCACCAGTTTATTTTCCTCAGCTCTTCTTCAATCCCTTCTTTTTCCACCCCTCCTTCATCCCATAGAAACCCATTCATCTCAATGGTCCTTATAGCCCTGATCAAAAAGCGCTGGATGTTCTGAATACTGATGGAAGCTACTACTACTACTTCTACTACAGCATATGATTATGGATTGATTTGAAGGATGGATTGAAGAAGAGTAGAAGAAAATAAATTGGTGGGTGGTTACGTCTAGACAGCTGGACTGTGATTACCACACCTTCGCCCCGTAGACTTCGCCCCATCCTCAAACCCCAAACCTTCTCGTTCTGACTAGAGCTTATGAGCTAGAGCCACCAACTTTGGTGCACACAGTGAGGCTGTCCTAACGTAACCACACGCCCGCTGAATTTCCTCCACTACTGTCGAACCCTAGTTTTAATCCCAATGTTCTGATGCGTTGTTACACTCCTAATTACCCCATACCCAAACTGAAGGGTCCATGGGGTTCCATCTGATCAACTGGATCTCAATTCTTTCTCTAAAAAGGAGGCGAATAAATAAATCGTCTATATAGAGCAGGTTTCTCGAGTTGAAATCCTGGCGGGCTGCAGCCCTGCAAGGCTTCCAGCTTTTACACCCTCGACTCAGCTCGATAATTAACTGACAAGTTGAATCAGGTTTGTGAGAAGGGGGAAACATTTCGCCGCCCATGCATGAAGTCTTCTCGGAGCACTTTGTCTGAGCACAGTTTATTAGTGGCTGGATGTTTTACTGTGCACTACACACTGCAAAGTGAATGTGAAGACATCTGGAACCTAGAACTTTCCGACCCCAACCATGACCCGTGTGGACAGACTCTCAGTTTCCAAGCTATCCAGCTGGCCATGGACATCAATGATATTTGGTTGAATGTAGGTCGTGGCGACGGGTGGCCAAACTTCAACGTCAGGACAACGTCTAATTCCAACGTCTAATGAAGAACAGTGAGAGCATCGGATGATCTTTTGTTGGTTTCAAAATCTAACATCTCATGAGGTATGATGACCAAAACCCAACATCTGGTCATGGTCATGATCTTAACAACCCTCAGTTTGACATTCTAACAACGTTAGATGTTGATAATTTGTTGGTTTCAACCTACCAAAACCAAAATACAGCGTCTTCCAGTTGTCTCACACCAACATCATACTGACCTAGAATATCAACAATTCATTGTGAGGTACGATGACCAAAACCCAACATCTGGTCATGGTCATAATCTTAACATCCAACTCAATATGATGTTCTAACATTCTGTTAGATGTTGATAATTTGTTGGTTTAAAATTGTGGTGTTATGTAACCAAAGTTCAACGTTGGAGACCAATGTTAGAATCCAGCATCTTTCTGAAGTCAAACTGCTGAGTAAAGTTATTCCTACTTCCCATAGTCTTCCATTCATATTTCAATCTTCTTGTTTTGACCAGAGTTTACAAGCTAGAGCCTCCAACATTGGCGTTCACAGTCCAGCTGTCTAGGCGTAACTACCCACCAATTTATTTTCCTCAGCTCTTCTTCAATCCCTCCGTCATTCCATAGAAACCCATTCATTGTGATGTTCCAAAACCCACCAACCTGCCTTCGGAAGCTCCTACTGCTGGTACTCTTTTTTCCAAAGCTTACAAATCAGAGCCCTTGACATCACCATACACGATATAGCTGATTGAGGACACTCTTACTCTTATCTCCTAGACTTCCATTCACGTTTTAATCTTCTTATACTGATTAGAGTTTACAAGCTAGCGGTACCAACACCAGCATATGCAGTACAGTGGTCCCAACAGACCTGCCCATCAATTTCTTTTCCTCTGCCCGTCTTCAATCCATCCTTTCTCACCCTTTCTTCATCCTATAGAAACCCATTCACACTGATGTTCCTTGAATTTTAAAGACCCGAGCAACAAAGCTGTCAGAACGACTCAACTGTTGACCCAAAGCACTTTAGCCAAAAAACACAGAGAGCAGCGCAGGTGGGTTCTATCCAACCCTGCTGTTTCTTCCCCTTAGTGCACCATCCTTCTGTGGAACCCAACTGTGGCAGATTGAACCGTTGACCCGAAGCACATTACAGTGCCTTCCAAACTCGCCCAGCTTGACCTGCAGTTCCTGCTGGTTTGTTCTGGTTAGAAATAGACATAAATATGCTGAAGCCTTGAAAATTGAATGACCACACAAGATTACTGTGTACTCCTTGTCCAATTCTTGTCCAGTTGAATGTTCCATTATAAATTAAAAAAAAAAAAAAAAAGCTTCTGCTAACATTGATGGAAAACGCACTTAAAATAACCAGCACTAGATTTCCACATGACCTTCAAGGTAATTTTGAAGAGTTTGCACACACAGAGCTGGATGAGGACGAGAAACACAGCGCAGCCTGGATGAAGCTTATGTTGAGGTGGACAGGCTTGGGCAATTTGGCAGTATTGTCATCGTGAGGTCAACAGCCTTGGCCGGAAATATGAATTAAGCATGGCAGGATTTGACGAAACGGGTTTTATGCAGTTTTTAAGTCAGCAGTGTAGGTTGGAGAACATCTACAGCATTAGGTATGACTTTGTCTGGATCCACAGATGCTCAGATTGCTCAGACTTGCAGTTCATTCCCATCAGGGCTAGGAATAGGACAATGACTACCTGGGGACCATTTCAGGCATTTTTTGGGATGCGCTGTTTGTTGTGGGAGGACTAATTACTAGACATGCTTGATGAATCAGTACAATTATAGCTTATTAAAAAAGCTGATCCAGCTTCTGTTGGAGTAACTGTCTCTACTGTCCAGGGAAGAAGACTTTCTACTAGATTCTGGAGCATTTGATTGCATTCTGTAACAAGAGTGTTAGTGAGGTCAGGATGTTGGATGATGATCACCACCCCACCTCATTACCCCCAACTCCCCAACTCATCCCAAAAGTACTGGATGGAGCTCCACCATCATTCCATTCCATCACGCCTGGCATTAGGCAGCATGGTGTCAATTGGTGCATCCTGAGAGTCCTATTCTATTGGCAGTAGTACCTTTCTACAGGGACTAGACAGGATGTGTGTGTGTGTGTGTGTGTGTGTGCATTTGCACATCTCTGTCAGCAATAGGTGCAGCTGAAAGTAGCTAAACGCATTCATTAGAAGAGGCATCCACAAACTTTTTGGACACATCCAATCCATTGTAGAACATGGCCTCTAACTCTAGGAAAGACTGACCGCTCGTGGTGCTACTGCTGGACCCGGAGAATGTCTTTGGCAGCGGCGATGAAGGACGGAAGGATTTAAAGGCAGGAAGGAGGGAAGGGCCGAGCCGTCCAACAGTTCAGGCCACCCACCGATAATCAGCTGACCTACAGCTAACGGGTCACTTCCCAATCTCGCTGCTTTCGTGTTCAGCGTGCGGAAGACCAACTGTCGCTTAGTAGCAGGAAGAGCGCTCAGAGAATACAGAGAGAGCCTGAAAGAACTTCCCCAGTGTCTCTGAAAGCACACCTTCACAGAAGAGCGTAAAGACCGCTAATGTGCTGTAATCACTGTAACCCCTTAACGAAGCTTCAGTACCTCACTTAACTCCTCACTCTCTACTGTCCTCAGAATTCATAGTGGACACAGAGTAATCCGTAGTGGATACTGATTAATGCTTAATACAAATAATAATAATAATAATAATAATAATAATAATAATGACTAAATAATTCATAGTAGATATTGAATGAATTGAAGTGCATATTAAATACTTATAGATTTATAAAAGATATTGAACGGTTCATTCTAGATACTGAATAACTTAGTGTTCTGAACATATTTATGAAATAATAATGGAATAATTGTAGAAACTGAATGAATTAACAGTGGTCATTTATAGTTGATCCAAATTATTTACAGTAGTACATTTTAAACAATTAATTGTAGATACTAAATAATCTAAAGTGGGTTCTAAAAACAGACTGTGGATAGTGAATAATTCATATCGGACAATACATAATTCACAGTGGTTAAGGAGTAATTCATAGTAGATACTAAATAATTCACAGTGGTTAAGGAATAATTCATAGTAGATACTAAATAATTCATAATAGACACTGAATAATTCATAGCAGATACAGAATAATTCATAGCAGATACTGAATAATTCATAGTGGATACTAAATAATTCATAGTAGACACTGGATAATTTATAGCAGATACTGAATAATTCATAGTGGATACTAAATAATTAATAGCAGATACTGAATAATTCATAGTAGATACTGAATAATTTATAGCAGATACTGAATAATTCATAGTGGATACTAAATAATTAATAGCAGATACTGAATAATTCATAGTAGATACTGAATAATTCATAATAGTTACTAAATAATTCATAGTGGATACTGAATAATTCATAGTGGATACTAAATAATTCATAGTAGACACTGAATAATTCATAGCAGATACAAAATTATTTATAGTAGATACTGAATAATTTGCATTTTAGTAATTCCTAGTGGAATTAGTGTGAATATGTTAGGGACGGTGTGAACAGGGTAAGGGGTCAGGTGGTCCTGACTGATGCCCCCTCCTCGTCCATCCCGTCCAAACAGGGAAAAAATAGAATTACAAGATTTTTTATGGCAGCAACAAATTCCAGAGAAACGCTTTGCCTGCAAATGTGCCAGTCTGAGCGTGAGTGAAATAGACAGGGGACCATCACACTCTTCACTCTCTCTCTCAAACACACACACACACACACACACATGCACACACACACACACACACACACACACACACACACACACACACGGATACAGCAGCTCTCCATGCCTGTAGTCTTTTTAGTCCAGCTCGTCTCTCTGCAGCGTGGTGGATAATTGGTCTCCAGGGAGACTCACTCTGCTTTACGGAGGAACACATTAACAACTAATACATCCAAACACACACACACACGCACACACACACACACACACGCGTCCGTCATACGTCGCAGCGTACATGATGTATTCTATGTCCCGGGCCATAATCCTGCAGTGTCTGAAGTTCTACACGCTAAACATCGTAAAAAAATCTCAGCAAATTAACGTCAGAACTTCCCAGCTATTCTCCAGAAGACGGAGAAACCACAGCTCCTTAGTCTTCAGTAATTTAACACCAGGACTGTCACCATGTCAACCATTCTGACCTCTGGTTGTGGCTGATTTCATGCATGGGCTTACCTGGACTCAGCACCTGAGGGGCCCAAGCACTTGTGGACGCTGTGGAGCAGTGGAGGAACTGTGTTCTCTGGAATGAAGGTGATGAAGCTCCATCATCCAACATGCTGACCTCACTAATGCTCTTGTTGCTGAATTCAAACAAATCCTCACAGCAACAGGCTGTGCTCTCTCCGCACGTGGGTAGATGTCTCTCTCTCCCCTCATCACTCCTAAGAAATGTTGGCCGGCACAGACGTTTGTGGTGGAGCTGGGGACCCGGTGGGTTAACTGGAATCCCTGGAAGTGGGTTAACTGGAATAGCTGGAAGTGGGTTAACTGGAATCCCTGGAAGTGGGTTAACTGGAATCCCTGGAAGTGGGTTAACTGGAATAGCTGGAAGTGGGTTAACTGGAATCGCTGGAAGTGGGTTAACTGGAATCCCTGGAAGTGGGTTAAGTGGAATAGCTGGAAGTGGGTTAACTGGAATCTCTGGAAGTGGGTTAACTGGAATAGCTGGAAGTGGGTTAACTGGAATCTCTGGAAGTGGGTTAACTGGTATCTATGGAAGTGGGTTAACTGGAATAGCTGGAAGTGGGTTAACTGGAATAGCTAGAAATGGGTTAACTGGAATCCCTGGAAGTTGGTTAACTGGAATCCCTGGAAGTGGGTTAAGTGGAATAGCTAGAAGTGGGTTAACTGGAATCCCTGGAAGTGGGTTAAGTGGAATAGCTGGAAGTGGGTTAACTGGAATCTCTGGAAGTGGGTTAACTGGAATAGCTGGAAGTGGGTTAACTGGAATCCCTGGAAGTGGGTTAACTGGAATAGCTGGAAGTGGGTTAACTGGAATAGCTGGAAGTGGGTTAACTGGAATAGCTGGAAGTGGGTTAACTGGAATAGCTAGAAGTGGGTTAACTGGAATCCCTGGAAGTGGGTTAACTGGAATCCCTGGAAGTGGGTTAAGTGGAATAGCTGGAAGTGGGTTAACTGGAATCTCTGGAAGTGGGTTAACTGGAATAGCTGGAAGTGGGTTAACTGGAATCTCTGGAAGTGGGTTAACTGGTATCTATGGAAGTGGGTTAACTGGAATAGCTGGAAGTGGGTTAACTGGAATAGCTAGAAATGGGTTAACTGGAATCCCTGGAAGTTGGTTAACTGGAATCCCTGGAAGTGGGTTAAGTGGAATAGCTAGAAGTGGGTTAACTGGAATCCCTGGAAGTGGGTTAACTGGAATCCCTGGAAGTGGGTTAACTGGAATCCCTGGAAGTGGGTTAAGTGGAATAGCTGGAAGTGGGTTAACTGGAATCTCTGGAAGTGGGTTAACTGGAATAGCTGGAAGTGGGTTAACTGGAATCTCTGGAAGTGGGTTAACTGGTATCTATGGAAGTGGGTTAACTGGAATAGCTGGAAGTGGGTTAACTGGAATAGCTAGAAATGGGTTAACTGGAATCCCTGGAAGTTGGTTAACTGGAATCCCTGGAAGTGGGTTAACTGGAATCTCTGGAAGTGGGTTAACTGGAATACCTGGAAGTGGGTTAACTGGAATAGCTGGAAGTGGGTTAACTGGAATACCTGGAAGTGGGTTAACTGGAATAGCTGGAAGTGGGTTAACTGGAATCTCTGGAAGTGGGTTAACTGGAATCTCTGGAAGTGGGTTAACTGGTATCTCTGGAAGTGGGTTAACTGGAATAGCTGGAAGTGGGTTAACTGGAATACCTGGAAGTGGGTTAACTGGAATAGCTGGAAGGGGGTTAACTGGAATCTCTGGAAGTGGGTTAACTGGAATAGCTGGAAGAGGGTTAACTGGAATCCCTGGAAGTGGGTTAACTAGAATAGCTGGAAGTGGGTTAACTGGAATAGCTGGAAGTGGGTTAACTGGAATACCTGGAAGTGGGTTAACTGGAATAGCTGGAAGTGGGTTAACTGGAATCCCTGGAAGTGGGTTAACTGGAATAGCTGGAAGTGGGTTAACTGGAATAGCTGGAAGTGGGTTAACTGGAATCCCTGGAAGTGGGTTAACTGGAATAGCTGGAAGTGGGTTAACTGGAATAGCTGGAAGTGGGTTAACTAGAATAGCTGGAAGTGGGTTAACTGGAATAGCTGGAAGTGGGTTAACTAGAATAGCTGGAAGTGGGTTAACTGGAATAGCTGGAAGTGGGTTAACTGGGAAGAGAAAATGGAAAGAAATATGCTATGTAAGTATGAAAGGCACGGATACTGACATGCTAGTTTGCTGTTGGCAATACACACACACACACACACACAGACACACACACACACACACACACACACACACACACACACACACACACACTCCTTGTTTTGCGCACATGCTTTTAAGAGGATGTCCATCGCTGTGGGAATATTTGGTGCAGCGGTGAATTCAGTGATGCGAATGTTCCTTCATCCTCTCTCTCTCCCTCTCTCTCTCTGCTGTACTGCACTCTACCTTCACTCCATTATAGAATACTAATCTGCCCTCCTGACCTGGGAAATTCAGCTTTCCGCTGAAATTGAAATATCTGGCCGGGCTGAAAAACGGTGGAAAAGGAAGGCGGGTTTTTCCCCTCTATAAATATCTGAGCTGATGGAATGGGGTTGCGGTGTAACTCCCAGTCCTGCCGCTTCAGTCGACTCGGCTGCACGACTCTTACTTTTCTGACTGCATCCATAACACCCTGTCTTCACCTCAGATGATTTCAGATCCCCCCCCCCCCCCCACTAACACTAACACACCCTCCTTCACCCTGCTCTGGATCATCAGGTCCGGTAAATATTTACATAATCTGCAGCTTCTTTACTGTACTTTCGTACTTCATTACCAGAGTATCGTACTTCTGGAATTCTACCAGACCAGACCGAGATGTACTTTTAAATATGTAAACGCACTCAGTTCTGATTTACACTACATAACTGTACTGTACTTTACTTAACTACTTTACAGAATATTTACATTCTTATGCTTTACAAAGTCAAACTTTACTTTCAATTTTACAATATAAAGTTCTACTTTACTTTAAACTATGTAGCCGTTTTATTCTGCTTTACAATACACAACTTTACAATTTTAAAATACTGTTTAGCTTTTACTGCTTTACAGTATGTAAATGTGTAAAATGTACTTTATTTTACTTTACCATGTTTGATTCTACTTTACTGTATGTATCTGTACTTTATTCTGCTTTGCAGTACAGAATTTTGCCTGTTCTGTACAATATATTTTATCCTACTTTATAATATAAAACTGAACTTTATTGTAGTTGACAATACTTTATTATTATATATAATAATATAATATACTATTTTACAAAATGAAACTGTAATTTATTGAACTTTACAGCCCACGGCAGCTCTTTATTTTACAGTGTTACAGTGTGTAGGTTCTTTATTCTACTTTATAGGATGCAACCGTACTGCATTCTACTTTACAACAGTGTGTAAAGTTGTACTTCACTGTACAATTTATTTCTGTAGCATATTATTTTTGTACTCTTGGACTGTGCAATGTTTTCCTGTTTATTGTACTATACATTTTGATGTACTGTATTTCATTGTACTTTTTTACTGTACTTTTTAACTACAATTTTACTTTCCTTTTTCCTGTACTGTATTTTACAAAATTTTAAATATGCTTTTTACAATATGTTTAACAGTACTGTATTTTACCGTACCTTTTTTGCTGTGCTGTATTCCATTGTACTTTTCTACTGTGCAGTATTTTACTATACTTTTTAACTGCACTGTATTTTACTAGGTCTTTTGCTATACTACACTTTTTTTTTACTGTAGTGTATTTAAAAAGTACTGTATTTTACTGTACTTTTAACAGTACTGTATTTTACTATACTTTTTCCCTGTACTGTATTTTACTACATTTTAACTACACTTTTTTAATTACAATTTTTATGTTATGTTTAACAATACTGTATTTTGCTGTTCTTTTTTGCTGTACCGTATTCCATCATACTTTTTTCCTGTACTTTTTTTCCTGTTCTGTATTTTAAAAGTACTTTATTATTGCACTTTCTCACTTTACTGTATTTTACTATACTTTTTTTTACTCTACTGTATTTTACCTTATTTTAACTACATTTTGTACAGGATGTTATGTTTAACAAAAATGTATTTTACTATTCTTTTTTGTTATACTGTATTTCACTGTACTTTTTATTGTACTTTTTTCCTGTTCTGTATTTTACTACATTTTAACTACACTTTTCACGGTACGTTTAACAGTAATGTATTTTACTTTTTTACTATACTATATTTCATTGTACTTTTTTACTGTACTGTATCTTAAAATACTTTATTACTGCACTTTTTTTTACCATACATTTAACAGTCCTGTATTTTGCTGTACTTAGTTAGTTTTTTTATGCTGTGCTGTATTTTACTGTACTCTTTACTGTATTCTTGGACTGTACTGAGCTTTATTGGCCCTGCAGCAGTCGAGCTCTGCA
>NC_132901.1:426120-432164 GCF_030463535.1 Salminus brasiliensis
TTTAATACTGTATTTAATGTTAATGTTAATTAAGCGTCTCGCCATTCCCTCAAACACACACACACACACACACCCACACACTTCACACCTTTGAAATTGTACATCTGTTCTGCTTCAGATGGAGGCGAATTTAAACAGAGCAAGCACACACACACACACACACACACACACACACACACACACACTCTCTCTCTCTCTCTCTCACACACACACACACACACAGTTATTTATTTATTTGTGATTTTATCCTGTGATTCAGATTCTGTTCTACAAAAATGCTCAGATAAAACACACACACACACACACACACACACACACACACACACACACGCTGGTCGGAATATTGTTCTCCCGCAGCTTTACATTCCCGTTTCGTCCCGCAAGGTAACTTCCCTCTCAATTCCCGCACTCCCAGGGAATTACATGGATTTTCAAGCTGAGCGAATCATTTACGCTTCCGCTCGATGCTGTTTGATATCAGGCATCAGATTCCGTTCACACACACACACACACACACACACACACACACACACACACACACACGCCTCCCAACAGTTTCCCAGGAATTGTACTGGGTGTCCACTGCGGCGTATGCTGGGTAAATGTGTGTTTACTGGTGTAAATGAGCACCAAGAGGAGATACCATAGCAACCACCTGGGTTACCTGGGAAGCAAGAGGTCAGGCATACTTAAGGGCAGATGGGGCATAGGTGGCAGGAGCTGGTGACTGGCGTGGAAGGGGCAATAGAGAGGCATGGTTGGGCGCAGTTTTGGGCAGCAGATGACTGTCTAGCAACAACCCAGCAACAACCTAGGTGGTTGCTAGGGTGCTCTAATTTTTCTGGGAATTGAACTGGGCCTCCTGCACAGCAGCCATCCAACAACACCCTATCAATAACCAGAGATACCATAGCAACTGGTTAGCAACATCGTAGAAATTGACAGCCCCGTGGCAACCATCTGGGATCCCAGTGCAACTATATAGCAACACCTTATCAACCACCAAAGATACTATCACAACTGGTTAGCAACACCCCGGAAATGTATTACCCTCTTGCCACCACCTGGGTTATCATTGCAACAACCTAGCAACACCCTAGCAACCACTTTGGCACCCAAATAAAACTTTGTGAGTGAAAACATGAAAAGTCATCTTGCAGGGCCCTTAGTGGCTGAGCGTGGTTGCTATGGTATCTCTTTTTTGGTTGCTGTGGTTTTCGGTAGGTGGTTGCTATGGAGTTGCTAAGCATTTTTTTTCATTCTGCATCGTTTTGGATGATTGTTGTTGATCCACTGATTCTGATTCTGAAACGTGCACACGCCAGCTGAAGTGGCGCTGTTGTCGCGGCAACCCACGACCACCACAGTGTGAATACTGCACACCACTGCTGGACAACAGCCTAAACACTGAAGCAGCCTTCTGAAGGCCAAACATCAGATATAGGACACCACACACACACACACACACACACACACACACACACACACACACAGAGACACACACACATATTGATGCCAAGTCTGATTTTTTCAAATATCTTCAAAGAGACAAGGCCACTCTTCAATAGCTCATTTTACACAGTGTGAATGTGTGTGTGTGTGTGTGTGTGTGTGTGTACCACAAGTCAAAGACACCTACATTCAGCTCTCTTCAGACACACACACGCCACAAACACAACTGCAAAGACTCCAACACACACACACACACACACACACACACATATTGTAGGTCTTGTATATACCCTATATATGTATATATATATAAATGCTACAGTAGCTATGAAAGCAGTGGGCGGAGTCAGGACATCAAGGCTAGGGTCTCTTGTTTATGTTGTAAAAGTCAGGCCTTATCTTGTTCCCCCCGATACACTCACTTACACACACACACACTCACTTACACACACTCACACACACTATCTCTGTCTTTCCATCTCAGCCTCCTTCCATCACTTCACCCTCACTCTCTTACTCACCTGTCTTTAATCCTCTCTCTCTCTCTCTCTCTCTTTCGCTCAGCATCCTGCAGATCCATCACTCCGAAATGTTGGATGGAGATGGTGTGTGTGTGTGTGTGTGTGTGTGTGTGTGTGTCTGTGTTTGTGAGAAATATGTGATTCCATGGTCTGCTAAATCATTTCCTAAAGAATCAAACCAGACTGTAGTTAAACTATGATCACAGATTCATGTCAGGAACTGAATCACTTCTGAAAGAACTGAATCACTAAAAATCAGAATCAAATTGTGGTTGAAAGTTGAAGATTCAATGATTCACTGTATCATTTCCTAAAGAATCAGATTTGATGAAAGTGGTAAGAGTTTATGGTAGGCTGAATCAGTTCCTAATGGACTGAATCAAATTGTGGTTAAACTGGAGATTTAATGATTCACTGAATAATTTCTTTAAGAATCATATCTAATCAGATGATTAGAGTTTATGGTAGGCTGAATCATTTCCTAATGGATTGAATTAAAATGTGGTGAAACTGGAGATGTAATGATTCACTGAATCATTTTCTAAAAACATTAATTTGATGAAAGTGGTGAGAGCTTACAGTATGCTGAATCATTTCCTAATGGACTGAATCAAATTGTAGTGAAACTGGAGATTTAATGATTCACTGAATCATTTCTTTAAGAATCATATCTAATCGGATGATTAGAGTTTATGGTAGGCTGAATCATTTTATTAATGAACTGAATTGAATTGAGGTGAAATATGGGTCGATACCCTGAATCATTTCCTGAAGAATCATTAGGCTGTAGGGAAACGTTTGGCTGAGCCGCAGCAGAGTGGACGTCCACTTTCTGGACCTGGATTTTGAGGGGGTTCATCACACCCCATCCCAGTAAACCCTGAACTCAGCAAGTTCACACTCCCTCCACTCAGTAGCAGCTCAATCACACATTCAGAGCATCTCTCCAGGACCGTGAGTGTGTGTGAGTGTGTGTGTGTGTGAGCGAGCTGCAGAACACAGATATTTCTTCTGCTTATCAAAGCAGTGAAGCTCCTGCAAACCAATTACTGCCCACGCTGTAAATATTGATGAGGCCTGACAGCGTCATGCTAACGCTAACGCTAACACAGGCCTGTTTCTGCTGTGTGTTCACATTCCTCCTCCTCAAGCGCACATCAGAGGAAAACACACACACACACACACACACCATCAGTTCGGGAGAGTTTGAATCAGTAATGGTGTTTAATAAAGTGTGTGTTATGATTTACATATTTATTTCAATATTTGCATACATAAACAGGTTGAAATATTGATTTGATTTCAATTAAATTCATACCAAAAGAATCAAATTGAAGTGATTCGTTGTGAAATATGATGATGCCTTAAATAAGCAGGGCTTAAAGCATCAAACTGAACCGAACTCGAAATATGAGATTTCAAGGCACACTGAATCATTTCCTTAAGAATCAAATCAGGCTGCAGTAAAACTATGTAATAAATCACATATGTCACAAGGCACTGAATCGTTTCCTAAAAAGTCAATTGACCAGTGCAATGGTATGATGACACACGGAACTTGTGGTGAAATTGTGGTGAATCATTTCTAGAATAATTAAATTTGTTGGACATGTTTGAGATTTTGAGACACTGAATCATTTTCTGAATCACAGATTTTGTTCAACCTGAGAATTCATGGTAAGCTGAAGCGTTTCCAAAAGGATCCGTTCAAACTGAGCTGACATTTGAGATGAGAACCTGAATCAGTTCTTAAAGAATCACTTTCAATTGTGAGAAAATTTGAGGTTCTAATGAGCTGAATCAGTTCATAACGACTTGAATTGTAGTCACATGTATGGCATGTATGGAATTCTTTTCCTATGAGTCAAATTAATTTGTTGAGATTCATGATACACTGAATCTTTTCCTAAAGAATCAAACTGTATTGAAATCTGAGATTTGATTAAACGCTGAATCATTTCCTAAGGAATCAAACTGTCGTGAAATCTGAGATTGGATGACACACTGAATCATTTCTGAAAGAATCAAATGAAACTGCAGTAGAATCTGAGAACTGGTGATCCACTGAATCGTTTGGTAAAGAACTGAATCAGTCAGCAGTGAAATGAACACCTCTGGAGATAAAGCTGATGCTGAGGTCAGCAGTGCTGTGAGATGGTGTGTGAAGGTCAGGTCAGTCTGCTGGGTTTTACTCTACTGTGGTTCTATCCGGAGGAAAAACTGACCCACAGGAACAGATAAACACTCCGGACCTGGAGAACAAACCACACCCTTTACGTGCTAAACCACGCCCTAATGATAAAAACACACCCATAATTACGAAACCACATCCTTTACATACTAAACCACGTCTCTTACATAATAACCCATGTCCCTTACGGACTTAACCATGTCCCTTATGTACTTAACCATGTCCCTTACAACATGTCTTTTATGTACTAAAACATGTTCCTTACAAACTGAACCATGTCCTTTACATACTAAACCATGTCTCTTATCTACTTAACCATGTCCCTTATGGACTTTACCATGTCTTTTACAAACTAAACAATGTCCCTTATGGACTTACCATGTCTTTTACATACTAAACCATGTCCCTTATGGTATGTACTAAATCATGTCCCTTACCTATGTAACCATGTCCTTTATGTACTAAACCATGTCCCTTACCTATGTAACCATGTCCCTTACAACATGTCTTTTATGTACTAAACCATGTTCCTTACAAACTGAACCATGTCCTTTACATACTAAACCATGTCTCTTACCTACTTAACCATGTCCCTTATGGACTTAACCATGTCTTTTACAAACTAAACAATGTCCCTTATGGACCTTACCATGTCTTTTACATGCTAAACCATGTCCCTTATGGTATGTACTAAATCATGTCCCTTACCTATGTAACCATGTCCTTTATGTACTAAACCATGTCCCTTACCTATGTAACCATGTCCTTTACATACTAAGACATGTCCTTTGCAATCTAAACCAAGTCAAACCACATCTTTTACATACTAAACCATGTCCCTTACCTATGTAACCATGTCCTTTACAACATGTCTTTTATGTACTAAACCATGTTCCTTACAGAACCATGTCCCTTACATACTAAACCATGTCTCTTACATATTTAACCATGTCCCTTATGGCCTTAACCATGTTCCTTACAGAACCATGTCCTTTACATACTAAACCATGTCTCTTACATATTTAACCATGTCCCTTATGGACTTAACCATGTCCCTTATGTACTTAACCATGTCCTTTATGTACTACACCATGTCCCTTACATACTAAACCATGTCCTTTATGTACTACACCATGTCCCTTACATACTAAACCATGTCCTTTATGTACTACACCATGTCCCTTACATACTAAACCAGGTCCTTTATGTACTTAACCATGTCCCTTACATACTAAACCAGGTCCTTTATGTACTTAACCATGTCCCTTACATACTAAACCAGGTCCTTTATGTACTTAACCATGTCCCTTACATACTAAACCAGGTCCTTTATGTACTTAACCATGTCCCTTACATACTAAACCATGTCCCTTATGTACTTAACAATGTCCCTTACATACTAAACCATGTCCCTTATGTACTACACCATGTCCCTTACATACTAAACCATGTCCTTTATGTACTACACCATGTCCCTTACATACTAAACCATGTCCTTTATGTACTACACCATGTCCCTTACATACTAAACCATGTCCTTTATGTACTACACCATGTCCCTTACATACTAAACCATGTCCTTTATGTACTTAACCATGTCCCTTACATACTAAACCAGGTCCTTTATGTACTAAACCATGTCCCTTACATATTAAACCACGTAATTTACATATTAAACCACATAATTTACATATAAAACTGCATCCTTTACATATTAAACCACATAATTTACATATTAAAAAAAACCTTTCATATGAAATCATGTCCTTTACTAACTGAATTGCTCAGGACTACATTCAGGTCTGACAGATACAGTGAGGTCCAAAGGTCCATATATAGTAGTGTGTATCTATCTATCTTATATATATAGATATGTGTGA
>NC_132901.1:432364-456779 GCF_030463535.1 Salminus brasiliensis
TCCTCATTTTTCCCAGGGGGGGCAGCGGGCAGGTAGACCCGACCCCTAAACACACACACACACACACACACACACACACACACACACACAGAGAGAGAAGGCTCTGAGATTATACACCAGGGAGTGAGAAGTGGAACAACAAGGCAGAATGTTCTTTTACCTCACCTGAACCTCAGTGTGACACACACACACACACACACACACACACACACACGTGATCACCTGTGAGGTGAGACTTCTGTGAAGGTCAAATTTACCTGCAAACTCAAATCATTTGAGTTTCATTTGACGTCAGTTTTACCAACCCACCCGCACCTACGCCCGACACACACTCCTCCTACCCCTTCGGCTCTCGGCTCTCTCGGTTCGGCTCGGTTCTCGGTTTGACTCTCTCGGTTCGACTCTCTCGGTTCGACTCTTGGTTTGACTCTCTTGGTTTGACTCTCTCGGTTCGGCTCTCGGTTCGACTCTCTCGGTTCGACTCTTGGTTTGACTCTCTCGGTTCGACTCTCTCGGTTCGACTCTTGGTTTGACTCTCTCAGTTAGGATCGGTTCTCGGTTTGACTCTCTCGGTTTGAATCTCTTGTTCAATTCGGCTCTCAGTTTGACTCTCTCAGTTTAGTTCGGCTCTAGGTTTGTCTCTCTTGGTTCGGCTTTTGGTTTGACTCTCGACTCGACTCTCTCGGTTCGGTTCGGCTCTCGGTTTGACTCTCGTGGTTCGGCTCTCGGTTTGACTCTCGACTCGACTCTCTCGGTTTGACTCTCGTGGTTCGGCTCTCAGTTTGACTCTCTCGGTTTGGTTCAGCTCTTGGTTTGACTCTCTCGACTTGACTCTCTTGGTTCGGTTCAGCTCTCGGTTTGACACTCTCAGTTTGGCTCTCAGTTTGACTCTCTCGGCTTGACTCTCTTGGTTCGGCTCGGTTCTCGGTTTGACTCTCTCGGTTCGGCTCTCGGTTTGACTCTCTCGGCTTGACTCTCTCGGTTCGGTTCTCGGTTTGGCTCTCGGTTTGAATCTCTCGGTTCAGTTCGGTTCTCGGCTTGACTCTCTCGGTTCGGCTCGGTTCTCGGTTTGACTCTCTCGGTTTGACTCTCGGTTCGGCTCTCGGTTTGACTCTCTCGGCTTGACTCTCTTGGTTCGGCTTGGTTCACGGTTTGACTCTCTCGGTTCGGCTCTCGGTTTGACTCTCTCGGTTTGGTTCAGCTCTCGGTTTGACTCTCTCGGTTCGGTTCAGCTCTGGGTTTGACTCTCTTGGTTTGACTCTCTCGGTTCGGCTCTCAGTTTGACTCTCTCGGTTTGTTTCAGCTCTCGGTTTGACTCTCTCGGTTCGGTTCAGCTCTGGGTTTGACTCTCTTGGTTTGACTCTCTCGGTTCGGCTCTTAGTTTGACTCTCTCGGTTTGTTTCAGCTCTCGGTTTGACTCTCTTGGTTCGGCTCCATGTTTGACTCTCTCTGTCCATTCAGGTTGACGCTCCCATTGGCCTGCCCCTGAATTCGTCTGGACTGTCCTGTAGTGTGGTCCAGGCATTAGGTGCCACAGCCAATGTATCATCATTGCATGGTACATCTTACACAGTGACCCTCAAACCTTAACATCCATCAAAGCTCTGCATCCAGAGCGAGAGAGAGAGAGTAACAGAGCGAGAGAGAGAGAGTCGTCCTCTGATGAAAAGAGTGTACTTGCCCTGTGAAGTGTACTTGGGCCATTGCTGCCATGGGCCACTAAAAGCAGCGAGTAAAGGCCAATCCTGAAGTGTGCCCTTCAAGACAGCAGAGGAGACGTGAAGGGCACTCCAGACAGACAGAGTGCCAGGTGCAATATCAATAGACGGAATGAAGGAGGTCTCAGAGCCCAGTGGAGGAGCCCTGAGGAGCCCTCTTTTTAAAGGCTGGGTTAAGAGCTTCTCTTCTCCAGGTCTCTGTGATGTCATGGCTGACGCTGGTCCTGGAGTAATTGAGCCTCTTTAGTGAAGCTGCAGTGAACGGAAATCAATGAGGCCATTCTTCCTGCTCAGACAAAGCCTCCGAGGTTTCAATTACATCTGTATCAAACGGAAAACTGGAGAACCCCTCACCCCGAGCCAAACCCAGCTCCACCTCACAGAGCGTTCTCCACACAGATCACACCACCACTCTCCATCCAACATCACCAGTCTCCAATGAAACCCCATCATCCTCCACCAAACTCCACAATTCCCAACCAAACTCTAGAGTCTAGGTCTTCACCATTCTCCATCATTCTCCACTAACATCCACCATTGTCCATCAAACACCAACATGCTCCACCAAACTCCACCATTCCCAACCAAACTCTAGAGTCTAGGTCTTCACCATTCTCCATCATTCTCCACTAACATCCACCATTGTCCATCAAACACCAACATGCTCCACCAAACTCCACCATTCCCAACCAAACTCTAGAGTCTCTAGAGTCTTCTCCACTAACATTCACCATTGTCCATCAAACACCAACATGCTCCCCCAAACCCCATCATCCTCCATTAAACTCCACCATTCCCAACCAAACTCTAGAGTCGAGTCTTCACCATTCTCCATCATTCTCCACCAACATCCACCATTGTCCATCAAACACCAACATGCTCCACCAAACTCCACCATTCCCAACCAAACTCTAGAGTCTAGGTCTTCACCATTCTCCATCATTCTCCACCAACATCCACCATTGTCCATCAAACACCAGCATGCTCCACCAAACTCCACCATTCCCAACCAAACTCTAGAGTCTAGGTCTTCACCATTCTCCATCATTCTCCACTAACATCCACCATTGTCCATCAAACACCAACATCCTCCACCAAACCCCATCATCCTCCATTAAACTCCACCATTCCCAACCAAACTCTTGAGTCGAGTCTTCACCATTCTCCATCATTCTCCACCAACATCCACCATTGTCCATCAAACACCAACATGCTCCACCAAACTCCACCATTCCCAACCAAACTCTAGAGTCTAGGTCTTCACCATTCTCCATCATTCTCCACTAACATCCACCATTGTCAATCAAACACCAACATCATCCAGTAAACTCCACCATTCTCCACCAAACACCATCATCCTCCACCAAACGTCATCATCCTCCACCAAACTCCACCATTCCCAACCAAACTCTAGAGTCTAGGTCTTCACCACTCTCCATCATTCCCCACCAGACATCATAAATCACCAAACACTAATCCCTGAAAAAGCCCCATCATCCTCAACCAACCACAATTATACTCCACCAAACACCATGACTCTCCATCCAACACCAGCATTCTCCATCATTCTCCACCCACCCCATTGTTCTCCACTAACATCCACCATTCTCCACCAAACACCATCATCCTCCAGTGAGCTCCACCATTCTCCACCAAACACAATCATCCTCCAGTAAACTCCACCATTCTCCACCAAACACCATCACCCTCCAGTAAACTCCACCATTCTCTACCAAACATCATCATGCTCCAGTAAGCTCCACCATTCTCCACCAAACACCATCATCCTCCAGTGAGCTCCACCATTCTCCACCAAACATTCATTCTTCATCATTCTCCACCCTTTTATGCCAAAGTCCATCATCCTCCATTACCATGATTTTTCAACCAACTCCATAATTCTCCACCCAACACAAATTCCAAAGAACCCCATCCCATCATTGTTCACTGAACACCACCTGCCTCCTCCCTGAATGTCTACATGTGCTTTGCTTGCTTTGCCTGACCTTCTGCTGCTGCCGCTCACGTCCCAGTTAGGGAGCGTAACATTTAGCCTAATTACTATCTGTGTTGTTCACGAGGCTTCGGGCACCTGACGACTCGCACAGGCCACTGTCCCTGTTTGAGCATTGGTCCAGGAGGTTCAGGAAAGTCCGGAACAGCCGCCGCGTTACTGTGAACTATTTTCCGCAGCCTGATTAAAACCCTCTGTGCTGCTTCCTCTGCCCTCACGAGGAGATCTACAGCTAGCACTGGATCTTCTCCCGTCCATTCCTGAGCCCAAACAGGACCTCTGATTTCCTCTGAGAGTATTAAACACTGCAACCTGGAGCCAATCCCTGTCTTTTAGCCCAGGCTGATCCAGGGTCAGCTTCTACTTTCTGCATTCTTAAGATTTCCTAAAGACGCAGACGGTAGAAGTTGACTCTGCATCAGCAGGCCTCATCTTCAGGTCATTGCAGTTCTTGCTCTTAAACAAGCTCTTATTATAATGTAAGCACCACACATTATTTAGGAACCACTATGAATTATTCAGTATCTACTATACATTATTCAGTATCCACTATGAATTATTTGATATCCAGTATGAATTACTCAGTATCCACTATGAATTATTCAGTATCTACTGTATATTATTCAGTATCCACTATGAATAATTTGATATCCAGTATGAATTATTCAGTATCCACTATGAATTACTCAGTATCCACTATGAATTATCAGTATCTACTATGAAATATTCAGTATCCACTATGAATTACTCAGTATCCACTACGAATTATTCGGTATCTACTATACATTATTCAGTATCCACTATGAATTACTCAGTATCTACTATGAATTATTCAGTATCCATTATAAATTATTCAATATCCACTATGAATTATTTAGTATCCACTATGAATTATTTAGTATCCACTATGAATTATTCAGTATCTACTAAGAATTATTCAGTATCTACTAAGAATTATTCAGTGTCCACTATGAATTACTCAGTATCCACTAAGAATTATTCAGTATCCACTATGAATTACTCAGTATCCACTATAAATTGTTCAATATCCAATATGAATTATTCAGCATCCACTATGAATTTTTCAGTATCTACTATGAATTATTCAGTATCCACTATGAATTATTCAGCATCGACTATGAATTATTCAGTATCCACTATGAATTATTCAGTATCTACTAAGAATTATTCAGTATCCACTATGAATTACTCAGTATCCACTATAAATTGTTCAATATCCACTATGAATTATTCAGCATCCACTATGAATTATTCAGCATCCACTATGAATTATTCAGTATCCACTATGCATTATTCAGTATCTACTAAGAACTACTCAGTATCTACTTTTAATTGTTTTAGTAATCATCCCACATCATCGTCCAAGAGAACCGACTTTTTAGGTACCGTCCAACGGAGAACCCAGACCTTCGCATGCGGCTCGGATCATCTGCACCTCTGCTGGGTTTAGCTTTGCTCTGTTGGACATGCTGTGCAGCTCCACCACCGTCCCCAGCATTAATGAAGGCTCCTTAAATAAGCCCTCACTTCTGAGAGGAGCTGAAGTGTGGACCCTCACATAGGCCCTTGCTTTCAAAGGCAAAGGGGTTAGGGTACCTCTCACGCTAACTCTCTCCTCTCTGCCTTTCTCTCGCTCGTCCCCTGCACCCATCCCCCCCCCCCCCCATCCTCCTCCTTGCCGATGACTCAGCTATAATCCCTCAGCCCCACTGTGATGAATAAAGTGCTGCAACATGCCCGGACAAGCGATAAAAGGTTTGCCGGGAGAACTTTTCTCAAGCACACAAGCAGCCCGACATGTCTTCCTTAGCGGGACGCCGGCGATTAATTTCTAAAAATAAAGTTTCCACCACGCTTGAACTTTAGCATTGAGCCCCAGTACTGGAAACATTCATGAGGTTAAAGACTGAAGATAGCAGCGAGCGCCGAGCTCGCCGTCTAAATCCACACTCCCTGAACGCTGTGGTTAAAGCGACAGCTCGGTCAAACCTCCCCCATAATGGAACCCTATACCTTGCCTGTTAGCATGGTGCTAACTGCAGGCCTAGCCCAATACCACACTCTCCTCAACCCGTGGGGAGGTGTGCAGTAGTCTTTACTAGAGTCGCTGATGTGGTTTGCCAGGTAATCACAAGGGGGCGCTAGTTGGTTTCTGTGGTATTCCAGGTGGTCGCAAAGGTTTTACTAGTTAGCTTCCAAAGTGTTCTAGCTGGGTGCAACAGGATGGCTAGACACTTGCTGTGGTGTTCCAGGTGGTGGCAAAAGTGGTGCAAGTTGGTTGCTATGGTGTTCCAGGTGGTTGCCAGAGAATTGCTAGGTGCTTGTTGTGGTTGCAAAGGTGTTGTTTATCGGTTTCTGTGCTATCCCAGGTGGTTGAAAAGGTTTTGCTAGTTATCTTTTAAGGCATTCTCTGTGGTTGCAAGGGTAGTCCTAGGTGGTTGCTATGGTGTTCCAGGTGGTTGCCAGAGAATTGCTAGGTGCTTATTTTAGTTGCAAGGGAGTTGCTAGTTAGTTTCTGTGCTATCCCAGGTGGTTGCAAAAGTGGTGCTAGTTGGTTGCTACGGTGCTTCAGGTGGTTGCCAGAGGATGGCTAGGTGTTTGTTATGGTTGAAAGGGTGTTGCTAGTTTGTTTGCATTCTATTTGAAGTGGTTACTATGGTGTAGCTAGTTGATTTGAGTGGTATTCCAGGTGGTCAGAAGGATGTTGCTAGTCTTCTGGGTAATTGCAAAGTCAGTTGCTATGGCATTGAAGATCGTTTGCTATGGCACTGTTGAGTGGTTGCTATGACATCCCAGATGTTAATAAGCTGTTCAAGGGTGACTGCTATGGTATTCCAGATAGTCTGGTTTACTGAATACCTCATGGTTTGAGGAGAGTGTGTGATGATTCAGGCAGATGATTTACAGTTAGCGCCATGCTAATTGGTGGGGTAAAAGCTTTCATTACATTCCACGTTAAGTTGAGGAGCCTCGTAGCTAGACTCCAGTCTAGCTCCTCATATTTGGCAAAACTCGGTTTAACCTAGATCTTGTTAAATTATTTTGGTTTTGGCTGTTGCATAAGAGCGCTCCCTAGTACTGCAGGTGGCGCTATTTTATGACTTTTTTCCGGCTATTTTCATGATTATTAGAAAAGCGGTGCATGAACGATTACCTGCAAGCACCAGTTTTGCTGCCATGTGCTCATGTTTGCAAACAAAGACCTTTGCGGTTGTTCACTTTGGCAGCAACTACGTTCTTTTGTTCGCCGAAGTCGGGTGACCGTCGTCTCCGCGTCTGGGCCTTCAGACCACGAGGGGTTTGCTCTGGGTTTTTGACTTTCCACTGAACTATCGCTTTAAGTTCCAGCGAGGGAAGTTTTCATTACCCGGCGCCTTCTCCGCTGGGACGGGCACTTACTGTGCCGTAACTGAGCGTTAGCACCCGTCTGGGAACATGGGGCATCCACGGAATTAACCGGAATTAGGCAGGATTCCCAACGGAGCGCTGCAGTTAGCATGAGTCCCCATCCTACACACTCCATTTACCCGCTGATCTGAGAGAGCGCGAGAGTGAGTGAGAGAGAGAGAGAGAGAGAGAGAGAGAGAGAGAGAGAGAAAGTGTCAGAAAGGTCTGAGACAGAGGGACAGAGCAGTTTAATGAAAGACTGTGAAGCAGCTAATCGCTCAGTAAAGGCCGCAGTAGTGGACAGCTGTAAAGGCAGCGTTGCATGTAATCCTAATCTTAGGCTTCAGCTCAGCACCGACCGCCTGAATCGGGAACCACTGACATGCACTGGTCTGACTGGCAACAAGGTCAGCATACAAACAACAACAACAGGATGGAGACCTGCCTCTGAGGCAGCAGGCTGGAGAACAGTCATGGGAGCGAAAGCGCTAGAACAGGCTGAAAACTGCAGTGAAACTGCACTGAACTGATGAACGAAAGCAGAGGCATTTAAAGCAGGTTGCTATGGCAACCGGAAACACAAACTGGTTTTAGTTTATGAGTAAACTGGTTTAGTGTACAAGTAAACTGGTTTAGTATATGAGTAAACTGGTTTAGTGTACAAGTAAACTGGTTTAGTATATGAGTAAACTGGTTTTAGTTTATGAGTAAACTGGTTTTAGTGTATGAGTAAACTGGTTTAGCGAATGAGTAAACTGGTTTAGTGTACAAGTAAACTGGTTTAGTATATAAGTAAACTGGTTTTAGTGTATGAGTAAACTGGTTTAGCATATGAGTAAACTGGTTTAGTATATGAGTAAACTGGTTTAGTGTATGAGTAAACTGGTTTAGTATATGAGTAAACTGGTTTATTGTATGAGTAAACTGGCTTGGCGAATGAGTAAACTGGTTTTAAATATGAGTAAACTGGTTTAGCGAATGAGTAAACTGGTTTAGTGTACAAGTAAACTGGTTTAGTATATTAGTGAACTGGTTTTAGTGTATGAGTAAACTGGTTTAGCGAATGAGTAAACTGGTTTAGTATATGAGTAAACTGGTTTAGTGTATAAGTAAACTGGCTTGGCGAATGAGTAAACTGGTTTTAAATTATGAGTAACTGGTTTAGTGAATGAGTAAACTGGTTTAGTGTACAAGTAAACTGGTTTAGTATATTAGTGAACTGGTTTTAGTGTATGAGTAAACTGGTTTAGCGAATGAGTAAACTGGTTTAGTATATGAGTAAACTGGTTTAGTGTATGAGTAAACTGGCTTGGCAAATGAGTAAACTGGATTAGTGAATGTGTAAACTGGCTTGGCGAATGAGTAAACTGGTTTAGTGAATGAGTAAACTGGTTTAGTTTATGAGTAAACTGGTTTAGTGTATGAGTAAACTGGTTTAGTGACTGTGTAAACTGGTTTAGTTTATGAGTAAACTGGTTTAGTGTATGAGTAAACTGGTTTAGTAAATGAGTAAACTGGTTTAGTGAATGTGTAAACTGGCTTGGCGAATGAGTAAACTGGTTTAGTGAATGAGTAGGGGGGCCCTTTAGGGGTCTCAAAAGGCGGTTCATTAGTGTTGCATGCTGGTAGAAGATCGGTTAGATGTCGGGGGAAGCAGTTTGAGAAAGTTCTCTCATCGTGATGAAGGCTTTGTCGCCCCCTCTGGTGTAAATCTGGTACTTCCAAAACACTGAGCTGAAAACGATCAATAGTTACTGAACAGATTGATCAGGTTTTGGAAAATGTTGATCACCCAGTCCTTTAGTGGTGTGTTTATGACATGACTCTTATAACTTTCACACACACACACACACACACACAGTCACACACACAGTCAGAGCTAGCCTGGTGTCGTCTCGGGAGTGTTCCTGACTGGCTTTGACCCCATATAGCTTCAGGCTGCCTGTCCTCGCAGCTGGCTAATGCACATCGCCACCAGCAGAAAGTGTCAGCTAAATGCTAAATGCAGGGCACATGAATAAGTCATAGCTCTCGCGTCACTTCTGCCGTACAACCACGGCTGACCAGACCAGTGTGACTTAGTGTGAGATCTGCTGAACAGCACTGCTCTTCTGCTGCGATGCACAGAGTGGAATATCACACAGTTAGTGGCAAACTGGTTTAGCGTACCAGTAAACTGGTTTAGCGTATGAGTAAACTGGTTTAGCGTACAAGCAAACTGGTTTAGCGTATGAGTAAACTGGTTTAGCGTACAAGCAAACTGGTTTAGCGTATCAGTAAACTGGTTTAGCGTACAAGCAAACTGGTTTAGCGTATGAGTAAACTGGTTTAGCGTACAAGCAAACTGGTTTAGCGTATGAGTAAACTGGTTTAGCGTATGAGTAAACTGTTTAGTGTATGAGTAAAGTGATTTAGCGAACCAGTAAACTGGTTTAGCATACTGGTAACCTGGTTTAGTGTATAAGTAAACTAGTTTAGTGTACGAGTAAACTGGTTCATCGTACAAGCAAACTGGTTTAGCGTATAAGTAAACTGTTTTAGTGTATAAGTAAACTATGTAAACCGGTTTGTTTTATTAAGTAAACTGGTTCGGTTTATGAGTAAACCAGTTTCAGTTTATGAGTAAACTGGTTCAGTTTATGAGTAAACCAGTTTCAGTTTATGAATAAAAAACTGGTTTGGTTTATGAGTAAACCGGGTTGGTTTGTGAGTAAACCGGTTCAGTTTGTGAGTAAACCGGTTCAGTTTATAAGTAAACCAGTTTGGTTTGTGAGTAAACCGGTTCAGTTTATGAGTAAACCAGTTTGGTTTGTGAGTAAACCGGTTCAGTTTATGAGTAAACCGGTTCAGTTTATGAGTAAACCAGTTTGGTTTCTGAGTAAACCAGTTTCAGTTTATGAGTAAACTGGTTCAGTTTATGAGTAAACCAGTTTCAGTTTATGAATAAAAAACTGGTTTGGTTTATGAGTAAACCGGTTTGGTTTGTGAGTAAACCGGTTCAGTTTGTGAGTAAACCGGTTCAGTTTATAAGTAAACCAGTTTGGTTTGTGAGTAAACCGGTTCAGTTTATGAGTAAACCGGTTCAGTTTATGAGTAAACCAGTTTGGTTTCTGAGTAAACCAGTTTGGTTTGTGAGTAAACCGGTTCAGTTTATGAGTAAACCAGTTTGGTTTCTGAGTAAACCAGTTTGGTTTGTGAGTAAACCGGTTCAGTTTATGTCCGGAAAGCCTCAAACTTTGAACTCCTCTTCCCGAAGATGTTTTGGATGCTTTCAGAGACTCGAACCCTCATTACAAAAAAAAGTGATCATTACAAAAATACACCACTTGGGGAGCCACCTGCCGGCGTGGTGTATTTCCCTCCTGTGGGAATGATGTTTACACACTTGAATCAGGTAAATGTAATCAGGAGTTTTGGATCCGGCCTGATCCTCGTCGTTCCGTGCTCTCTCTCTCTCTCTGTCTGTCTGCTGTTGCATTATTTAAAGGGAAAGGTTAGAAAAAAACAGCATCACGTGGCCCGTTTCCGTGTCTCCACAGCGATAGAGCAGCACCATGAGAAGCGTTTGTGACATTACAGCCCCTGACAGCAGCGCTTCATAACCGTGAACCTTCAGAAACACGACTCGCTCGTACTGCTCGTACGCTCTCCTGTCCGTGAGCATCGCTACACACTTCACTCATGTGTTTAACACGACGCTACGGCACCGATTCCCCGTGCGACTTCACACTGCGTGAAGGGAGTGAAGCGATGGTTCAGCCGAACATCCAGCTTAAACAACGATAGCTTACACCTTACACCCCGCCAATTAGCAGAGTGCTATCTGCATGGCTAGTCTTCAGACACACTTCTCAAACCTCCACAGCCGTGTCCTGCAAGTGCCTGCAAGTGCCTGTATTCCCGGAACACTCGCCCTTGTAAGGGATCAGTTTGGAGTTTATGGGTCTCTTCCCATTCCGCCAGACAGGACGAGCTTGACTGGAAATAACTGCCCGAGGCGCTGCTAACAGCCTCCGGGTGGACAGACTTTCCTATAAGGACTCAGCTTCAAGCCGGGATTGTGTCCGTACTTCAGTCCATGTTTATACATATCAGTGGGTCATTCAGGGTCACAAACCTCATGAGGCTGTCTGCTAGAGATAGTTCTACAGGACATTTGTGACTCTACAGGACATGAGGGATTCTACAGGATATTTCTGACTACAGGACATGAATAATTCTACAGGATATTTGTGATTCTGCAGGACATGAGGAATTCTACAGGATATTTGTGACTCTACAGGACAAGATCATTTTGCAAGACACAAGTAATTCTACAGGATATTTGTGATTCTGCAGGACATGAGGAATTCTATAGAATATTTGTGACTCTACTGGACAAGACAATTTTACAAGACATGAGGAATTCTACAGGATATTTGTGACTCTACAGGACAAGACAATACTACAAGACATGAGGAATTCTACAGGATCTTTGTGATTATGCAGGACATGAGGAATTCTACAGGATATTTGTGACTGTAAAGGACAAGATAATTCTACAAGACATGAATTCTACAGGATATTTGTGACTCCTTGGGACAAGACAATTCTGCAAGACAAGAGGAATTCTACAGGATATTTGTAACTCTGCAGGACAAGACAATTTTACAAGACATGAGGAATTCTACAGGATATTTGTGACTCTACAGGACAAGACAATACTACAAGACATGAGGAATTCTACAGGATCTTTGTGATTATGCAGGACATGAGGAATTCTACAGGATATTTGTGACTGTAAAGGACAAGACAATTCTACAAGACATGAATTCTGCAGGATATTTGTGACTCTACGGGACAAGACAATTCTACAAGACAAGAGGAATTCTACAGGATATTTGTAACTCTGTAGGACATAAGGAATTCAGCAGAATATTTGTGACTCTACAGGACAAGACAGTTCTACAAGACATGAGTCTATTCTATTGAGTATTTCTAACTCTGCAGGACATGAGGAAACAACTTCTGAGACTCCAAGGGACATTAGGAATTCCTCAGAATATCTATAGGGTAGATATGATTATAGGACTGGGGTTTTCATGTATTCTCAGGATATCTGTGACTCTACAAGACAAGACAACTTTACGGGACTTTACGGGGGCAGACATGTACTCTATTGGCCTCGTAGCTCCAGTGCACAACTATAGAAGCAAGCTTCAGCCTGGCTGATGGACTACGTGGTGAGTGCGGAAAGTGGCTAAATGACGTTTTCCTTACCGAACCACCACTTTAGCTGTTCCCGGACAGTTGGCTGTATGAATCGTGAGTGCAGCACAAAGGAAGCCAGATAAAGAGCTGGAGAGCCACTATATCAGCCCTCCTTATCACTCAGCACTGCTGTTGGCCAGAGGCCTTCTGGGCCTTTTGCTGTTCTTTTACACTTAGACAGGGTCAGTGGGTCTGCTCTCAGATAACAATTACATAAAAGCTCAGGGGGAAAAAGTTTGCGGACACTGTGCCCTCTTCGGAAATTTTCAGACTAATGCTTTTAGCATTAAACAGCTACATCCTTTGTACGTAGGCAAACATCCATCCTGGGAATGGGACCAAACTACTGTTCCCTATGGCGTTCCCCAGGGGTGAGTACTTGGGCCACTTCTGTAGTCGATACGCCCCATTCGGCAACACCCTGCTCCTGGTTGCATATTTGAGAAGATACACTATGCCCAAAAGTTTGTGGACACCCCTTCTAATCTAATCAATGCATTCAGTGCATGGGCTAGAGGGGTCTGAAGCCCCCTCCATTCTTTTGGCTGAATGCAATCAAATCCTCGGAATCCTTGAGGAACTTTTAAGGGTTCAACGTTTTGAAACCGAAACTGGGGAGGAACCTCCTGAAAAAAGGTTCCAAACTGAAGAATCTCCTAAATGTTTTTGGACAAAAGTATTTGGACATCTGCTCATTGTTCACGGTTTTATCTGAGATCAAGGCTATTAAAAGAGTTGATCCTGCTTCTGTTGGAGTAACTGTCTCTACTGTCCAGAGAGGAAGACTTTCCACTAGATTTTGCAGGAGGAGCATTGCTGTGAGGATTTGATTGCATTCACCAACCTCACCCCCAACTCTTCCCATTCAAAAGGACTGGATGGAGCTCCACCACCATCCATCATTCCAGGGAACACAGTTCCTCCACTGCTCCACAGCTTCTCAATGCTGGGGGGGCTTTATTATACCCCTCTACTAGCCCACGCCTGGCATTATTAGGCAGCATGGTGCCAATAGGGTCCTGAAGTCTCTACAGGGACGAAACAAGCTGTGTCAGCAATAGGTGCAACCGGCTCCATCCACCTCCACTGTGAGCATTTCCGGCTGGCAGTGCGGTGAGGTGTACCCATCAGCCCCTCTGATGCACGGAGCTCATTTGTAACGCTGGAGGCAGCAGTTAGCATTAGTCCTGCGCTCCACAGATACACGCAGAGCAGGACAGCAGTGTTAATTGTGATTAACAGCCTCCTGTTGTTGGCGGAGCTCTTTTAAAAGGCATCACATCGAGCTTCATCCTCTCCCTGTCTACCTCTCGCGCCCCAGCTCTCTCTCTCTCTCTCTCCCGATCTCTCTCACGTCCGTCTCCAGCATCCCGCTCGAGCTGCACAGCGTGTGTGAGAGGGAGCTAAACGCTGAGAGCATCCAACTCGGAGAGATCCGCTCACTTAACACAGCCTCGGCGTGTGTGAAAGAGTGTGTAAGTGTGTGTGTGTGTGTGTGTGCGAGAGAGAGAGAGTGTGTGTGTGTGAGAGAGAGAGTGTGAAAGGGAAAGGAAGATGGATACTACAGAGAGACAAGTCTCACGCTGAGAGCTGGGTGTGTTTGTTTGTGTGTGTGTGTGTATGTTGGTGTCTGTCACACCATATGATCATGCCTCCACCTCCGTTCTCCACCGGGTCCTTGCATGTCCACAAACAAGAGGATTGAAGGCCTATTTTTAGCATTCGTGTGTGAGTCACAAAGAGAGAGAGAGAGAGAGTGAGCGAGAGAGCAAGATTTGGCATGGATGCAGATGAATTATTGCATTATTGAGCGTGGGTCAGGTGACCATGCTAGCAATGCCAAGAGCCAATTACTAATGGAAGCAGGAAGATGAGCCAAATGCTGAGGTGGCAAGCCAAGCTCTCCCTGTGGAGTTCCTCATATCCTGTGGGCTCGAATGGGTCCTGGAGAACTTCTCATGTGTCATAAAGGTCCTGCCGAATTCCTTTGTCCTGTAGTGTCATAATTATACTGTAGAATTCCTCTGGTCATGTAGAATCACAGGACTCTGGAAGGTTATTCATGTCCAGCAGAGTTAAAACATCCTGTAAATGGCCCATGTCCTGTAGAATTGCCCATGTCCTGTAAAATGATGTGTGTCCTGTAAGGTCACAAATATACCATAGAATTCCCCATGTCCTGTACAATTGCCCATGTCCCGTAGAATTGCCCATGTCCTTTGGAATTATGTGTGTCCTGAAAGGTTACAAATATACTGTAGAATTCCTCATGTCCTGTAGAATTCCCCATGTCCTGTAGAATTATGTGTGCCCTGTAAGGTCACAAATATACTGTAGAATTCCCCATGTCCTGTAGAATTATGTGTGTCCTGAAAGGTCACTGTAGAATTTCCCATGTCCTGTAGAATTTCCCATGTCCTGTAGAATTATGTGTGTCCTGAAAGGTCACACATATACTGTAGAATTTCCCATGTTCTGTAGAATTCCCCATGTCCTGTAGATTTTCCCATGTCCTGTAGAATTACGTGTGTCCTGTAAGGTCACAAATATACTGTAGAATTCCTTATGTCCTGTAGAATTCCCAATGTCCTGTAGAATTTCCCATGTCCTGTAGAATTATGTGTGTCCTGTAAGGTCACACATATACTGTAGAATTTCCCATGTCCTGTAGATTTCCCCATGTCCTGTAGAATTATGTGTGTCCTGAAAGGTCACAAATATACTGTAGAATTTCCCATGTCCTGTAGAATTATGTGTGTTCTGAAAGGTCACAAAAATACTGTAGAATTTCCCATGTCCTGTGGAATTATGTGTGTCCTGTAAAGCCACGAACATCTCGTCAATTCCTCATGTCCTATGAAGTCCTGTAGAGTCACATGAACTGTGTAGAATTTGTCTTGTTTTGTTAAGTCACAATGTCCCGTAGAATTCCTTATGTGGCATACAGTAACAAATATCCTGTAAAATTACCCGTACTGTAAAGACTGGTATCCTGTCCTCATGTCTTGTAGAATTAGCCCTGTCCTATATAATTACTCCAATCCTGCAGAGCAAATCGATTCCTATAGAATTACTCTCTTATATCCTGTAGAACTACTCCTGTCCTGTAGTCGTTTGTGTTCTATAGAATTACCCCCAGCTACCTCAATCCAGTCCTGTAGGAATTTCACCAAACACTGCACCACGTCTCGACTGCTTATTTTATGAAATAGCACCACCTTGTCTGGAGACCCAGGCCTGACCTTTCAGCCTGGTCAGCACTCACGTCCTCGGAGAAGCTGTAGGGACGGCTGTAGATGCCCGTATCTGGTCCTGTAGCTTTTATAGCTCATGTTCAGACGAACCGGGCCCTGGCACTCCGCACGCACTCCCGCGGCTCTGATGCCGGCAGTGTTTTGCTTCGTTTAGTTGTCTCGCTTTATTCACGTCTTTGCCTTTGTTGGTTCGCTGGGCTGTAAACGGGCGGACAGATTTGTTGGCTCAGACCGTTCGGGTAATGACTCGTTATTCAGAACAACTCTGCGGATTAGAGATAGCACCAGCGCTCAGAACAATCTTTTTGTTAATATTAGAGTTGTTTTGGCAGCGTTTATAAAAGATTCAGAGCTTTCAAAGATCAGATGATGAAATTTTCATGGTTCCCAGAGAGCAGAGGCGAAGCTAGCTCTCTCTCTCTCTCTCTCTCTCTCTCTCTCTCTCTCTCTCTCGCACTCTCTCGCTCGCTCACACTTTCTCGGGCTTCAGGTCTCTGGGAGCTCCGGTTCGAATGCAAATGCTCCGACAATTACACATCCTGCCGTTTCCAGACGTCAAACAGTGGAGCGTGGACGGGGGTGATGAGGAGACTGGGAGACAGAGAGAGACGAGAACCACAGAGTAAATGTTTGCTCCTCCACTAAGAGGAGCTCTGTTAAGGGTCTGAGTTTGAGGAGACGCCTCATCAGACTATAGGTGGCCAAACCTCCTGAGAGTTACGGGGCTGAGAGTTACAGGGCTGAGAGTTACAGGGCTGAGAGTTATAGGACTGAGAGGTACAGGGCTGACAGGTACAGGGTTGAGAGGTACAGGGTTGGGAATTGCAGGACTGAGAGGTACAGGGCTGAGAGGTACAGGGCTGAGAGGTACAGGGTTGGGAGTAACAGGGCTGAGAGGTACAGGGTTGGGAGTAACAGGGCTGAGAGGTACAGGGCTGAGAGGTACAGGGTTGGGAGTAACAGGGCTGAGAGGTACAGGGCTGAGAGGTACAGGGTTGGGAGTAACAGGGCTGAGAGGTACAGGGTTGGGAGTAACAGGGCTGAGAGGTACAGGGTTGGGAGTAACAGGGCTGAGAGGTACAGGGCTGAGAGGTACAGGGTTGGGAGTAACAGGGCTGAGAGGTACAGGGCTGAGAGGTACAGGGTTGGGAGTAACAGGGCTGAGAGGTACAGGGTTGGGAGTTGCAGGGCTGAGAGGTACAGGGCTGAGAGGTACAGGGTTGGGAGTAACAGGGCTGAGAGGTACAGGGCTGAGAGGTACAGGGTTGGGAGTAACAGGGCTGAGAGGTACAGGGCTGAGAGGTACAGGGTTGGGAGTAACAGGGCTGAGAGGTACAGGGTTGGGAGTAACAGGGCTGAGAGGTACAGGGTTGGGAGTAACAGGGCTGAGAGGTACAGGGTTGGGAGTAACAGGGCTGAGAGGTACAGGGCTGAGAGGTACAGGGTTGGGAGTAACAGGGCTGAGAGGTACAGGGCTGAGAGGTACAGGGTTGGGAGTAACAGGGCTGAGAGGTACAGGGCTGAGAGGTACAGGGTTGGGAGTAACAGGGCTGAGAGGTACAGGGCTGAGAGGTACAGGGTTGGGAGTAACAGGGCTGAGAGGTACAGGGTTGGGAGTAACAGGGCTGAGAGGTACAGGGTTGGGAGTAACAGGGCTGAGAGGTACAGGGTTGGGAGTAACAGGGCTGAGAGGTACAGGGTTGGGAGTAACAGGGCTGAGAGGTACAGGGTTAGGAGTTACAGGGCTGAGAGGTACAGGGTTAGGAGTTACAGGGCTGAGAGGTACAGGGTTAGGAGTTACAGGGTTGGGAGTTGCAGGGTTGAGAGGTACAGGGCTGAACGGTACAGGGTTGAGAGGTACAGGGCTGAGAGGTACAGGGTTGAAAGCGATTATGGGGAAGGGTGTAACAGGAATGATGGTGTGTGTGTGTGTGTGTGTGTGTGTGTGTGTGTGTGTGTGTGTGTTGTACACAGTAAATAAGCTGCACATGCATTTTTTATTAGTTCACACACTTCGTAAACACACACGGCCGAGCGGTCCTAACCCTGACTGAGATTGTGTATATAAATGAAACTGTCATTTAGAGAGAGAGAGAGAGAGATACAGACAGTGAGAGAGAGAGAGAGAGAGAGAGAGAGATGGTAATGAGGGGTGAACTGATGGAGTGTATGTGTGGATTAGGAGAGTTTTAATGAAAGGTTTACACACAGTTAATACTTATTAACACACACACACACACACACACACACACACACAGGGTTTATTAATGCAGTAAGAGCTGGATAATTACGGTACACAAATGAGACGCCCTCACCTCACAGAGCGCACGTAATTAAACTGCAGTGTGTGTGTGTGTGTGTGTGTGTGTGTGTAAGTAATCTAATGTGTACAGTTTGTTTAAAACAATGCAAACAAAAAGCTTTTCCTGAAGCATGATCACAACATGTGTGTGTGTGTGAGTGTGTGTGTGTGTGTGTGTGTGTGTGTGTGTGTGTGTGTGTGTGTGACAGCGCTGCTTCAATATGATAAATTTACTGCTGTGGGACTTCTGACAAACCATGGTTCAATGATGTGTGTGTGTGTGTGTGTATGTGTGTGTGTGTGTGTGTGTATGTGTGTAATCTCTGCACTGTCCTTGCTGTGTCCTTCTGCTGCTCTACACGGATTAAGATACAAACTTTCCGCATTGGGGCGAGAGAGGGGGGGGGGGGTAAGAGAGATACAGAAAGAGGTAGAGAGAGCTAGAGAGAGAAGTAGAAGGTAGGGAGAGGTTAGAGAGAGGTAGATATAGACAGAGATAGAGAGAGGAAGAGAAAGAGGTAGAGAGAGAGAGAGAGAGAAAATAACAATAAAAAATCAATTGTAATGTGAAGGTAAAGGTCTCTCTCTCTCTCTCTCTATCTCTCTTTACCTCTTTTTCTATCTCTCTCTACCTTTCTCTCTCTCTAGAAATATTAAAAGAAAGATAGCAAGAGATTGAGGTAATTAATAATTAATAATCAGACCTGAATTAATTAACCCCCTCCCCCCCAAGGGAGACCCCCGCAGTGACGGCAACGGACCTGGAGAGCTGCGGGTCAAGGCGGTTGGTTGGTTGGTTCCGAGAGCGGAGGAAAGTGTTTAAAGCCCTGATTGGCCGGTGTGATGAGTGGGCCGCAGTGGTTACTCAGGTTAATGCAGAGCTCCGGCCTTCGCTTTCCAATTCCACCTCATTCCCTCTCATCTGACCACGCTCCCAAATTACCCAGCGCCGGACAGACCGGACAGCCGGGGGAGGAAGAGGAGGAGAGGGAGGAGCTGTGCCTGTTGGACTGGACTAGCGGGCTACTACAATGGATCAGAAATCGACCATTTTCAGCCTGATCCAGTTCCGATCCTTTGTTTTTACCGCTGTGTTCTGACCGAACGCCCTCCGCTGCCCTCTAGGCTCCATTAATGGACGTTACTCCCCAGCGCACAGCAGTGTGGAACTATTGTAAAGTGGAGCATGAGGTTCTAGAGCTTCTTTGATCTGTGGGGAAATCGACTCCCACCATGTCTTCGCCCTGGAATTACGATCGGTTAGAAACTGAAACTGAGGGTGGGAACGATCCATATGTACCTTGTCCAACTAGTTCCAGTAACTGAAGCTCTGTAGATCAACAGTAATCAAGTGGTGAAAGGAAGACTGTGTCCAAATACTTTCATTAAACCCCCTTTTTCATCTGATCTTCTTCTGACTTTGCCTGATCTGAAGCTCATTTAGATCCACAAGCTATTCCGCTCGGCCGAATCAGGGAAAGTATTTGGACGCTCCTGAGAAAGCCAAGTCCATAGTTTAAATTTTCTTTGGCAGCTTTTGAAGCTCCAAACGGTGACTTAGCACCAAATCCAGCCAGAGCAGAACTTCTACGCTCGTTTTAACGAGCTACACGTTCGTACGATGGCGGTTTGCGCAGTCAGACGTGCTGTAACTCGAAGGTAGGTGGCGTGTTTACAGGTTTTCCGCGCGATTTCCACCTTAGGGCGAGTGTTTGGGAGACGAATTTGCAGCATTAGCGCGGTAGAAAGAGTAAAATGTTGGTAATTAAGCCGTGCTTTTCTCTCTGTATGCGGGTGCCTGGGTAATTACTCTCAGCAGCAGATGACAGAAGCTTCTCTTAATTAAGACATGCTGCAAATCATGGCCCAGCGCAAGCTATTTATAGAGGCCAAATTTCACAGGCAGGAAAAAGAAAGAAACCAGTTTACTGAGGAGGCGCTGGAATGACAACCACGTACAGCCGCTAGCATACGTATCGCATACACACCGATCGACCGTAACATTAGCACCACTGACAGCTGACGGGAGAAACATTGTTTCCTGTCAGAATGTGGATCTACAAATTGAGCAGGAGGTGAACAGTCCGTTCTCGAAGGTGATGTGTTGGACATGAGACACGTTCTAGACAGGGTCAGAACGTCTCCAAAACATCAGGCAGGTCCCATGCCCAGGCATGCCCATTCATGGACCTACCAAAAGTGCTCCAAGGAAGGACAACCAGCCATGTGGAGTCCCACTGGTAGGATTGTACTGGCCAGGGACCAGCCACTGCAAGTCCCAGGGGTGGGAACATACTGACCAGGGACCAGCCACTGCAAGTCCCAGGGGTGGGAACATACTGACCAGGGACCAGCCACTGCAAGTCCCAGGTGTGGGAACATACTGACCAGGGACCAGCCACTGCAAGTCCCAGGGGTGGGAACATACTGACCAGGGACCAGCCACTGCAAGTCCCAGGGGTGGGAACATACTGCCCAGGGATCAGCCACTGCAAGTCCCTCTGGTTGTACTGTACTGATCAAGGAGCAGCCACTGCCAGGGACCAGTGACGCCAAGTCCCAGAGGTGGAAACATACTGACCAGGGACCAGCCACTGCAAGTCCCAGAGGTGGGAACATACTGACCAGGGACCAGCCACTGCAAGTCCCAGGGGTGGGAACATACTGACCAGGGATCAGCCACTGTAATTCTAGACAGGGTCAGAATGTCTCCAAAACATCAGGCAGGTCTTGGGGGAGTGTTCTCCTCCGGCATGCCCATTCATGGACCTACCAAAAGTGTAGTAGCCTGAATAAAAAAGGGGTGTCCCAATACTTCTGTCCTATTAGTGTACATGTGTACAGTTACACTCTGTAACTTTCCTTGCTTCAGTTGTACTTTAGTGTGGCTAGCCAATCAGATTCCTCAGGAACAGCAAGGAGTCTTTGCAGTTCGGAAGATACAGTGTTAGGGTCGCAGCGGGGGACGGCTGACTGACCACACACATACACACACACACACACTGAGGGGAAGAAAATCAATGCATTGTGTGTGTGGGTGTACGTCCTGGCCTAGACTCTGGAACACTGCCGTGTAGGAGTGTGTGTATATATGTGTGTGTGTGTGTTTGCGACGTAGCCACACACTCTACAAATCAATAAAGTTCAGGGAGCGTCACTTAGCCTCTATCAGGGAGGAGATAAATCACGCTGTATGAACGAAGCAGCCGCATTCATGCACTGTATTAAAGGCAGCAGGAGCGGAAACACACGCCTCTGAGAGCTTCCTCGAACCCAGAGTCAGATAAACTGACCCATCAGCCTTAAAAGGTCTCAAACTGGGGGGTCATGACCCCCTGGAGTGGTCACTTTTTAGTTTGAGAGTGTAACTGGTGTGACTTTATTGGTCTGGCTAGGGACCAGCCACAGCAAGTCCCAGGGGTGGGAACATACTGACCAGGGATCAGCCACTGTAAATCCCACTGGTTGTACTGTACTGATCAAGAAGCAGCCACTGCCAGGGACCAGTGACGCCAAGTCCCAGGGGTGGGACAGTTCTGGCCAGGGACCAGCCGTTGCAAGTTCTACTGGTGGGACTGTACTGACCATGGCCTGGCCACAGCAAGTCCCACTGGTAGGATTGTATGGATCATGAACCAGCCACTACATGTCCAACTTGTGTGGCTGAACTGACCAGTGAACAGTGACTGTAAGTCCCATGGGTGAGATCGTTTTGACCAGGGACCAGCCACGGCAAGTCCCATTAGTGGGACTGTACTGACTGAGACCAGCAACAGCAAGCACCAGGGGTGGGACTGTTCTGGCCAGGGACTAGACATGGCAAGTTCCACAAGTGGGGCTGTACTGTCAAGGACCAGTTACAGCAAGTCTCAGTGGTGGGACCATACTGACCAGGGACCAGCCACTGCAAGTCCTGCTGGTGTGACTGTACTGATCAGGGACCAGCCACAGCAAGTTCCACTGGTTGGACTGTACTGACTAGGGACCAGTCACGGCAAGTCTCACTGGTGTGACTGTACTGACCAGGGACCAGCCACTGCAAGTCCTGCTGGTGTGACTGTACTGACCAGGGACCAGCCACGGCAAGTTCCACTGGTGGGACCATCATTGTGAAAAGATTTATAAAAAACCCTGCATATTAATTAGCATTAACACACAAGTGAGTTCGTTAAGCACTGCGTTTAAGGTGTCGCACAGGTAAGGGGCGGGGCCGAGATGTGCCAAATACATCGTCGAGACTCTCAGATCTCAGCTTACTGCACAGACACTTACAGCACACTGCAGAAACTGCAAGCTGTCTGATATTAGACAGATCTGTGTCAACACTTTCACTCCGTCTCCAGCTGTCGCTTCAAGAGAACCGAACAGAGCAAAACACACACACACACACACACACACACACACACACACACACACACACACAGACAGGAAGCCTTCACCAAACCACAGAACAGCAGAAACACTGCAGTGTGGTTTCCTCCCCACAAACCCCAGCCTATCAAAACCAAGCGCACATACACACGCCATAGATCACAGCCGTTTAAACACACACACACACACACACACACACACACACACACAGATTTGCATGAAATAAATGCCAGGATCAGCCAAGCATGACGATGCGGCTCCAACTGCCCTGAATAAACAGCCAGCTTGACTGCAGTCCTACACCCAGCAGAGCCGAGCGAGTGCAGGCGCTACAACTGACCCCACAGGCCGGGATTCAACCCCCGAAATGTAATTTTCCAGTATCTCCCGCAGACGATTCAGTAACTTCTTGGAATCATTCAGTATGTTCTCTTAATGATTCAGTACCTCGATGAAACTACCTCCACCATGTTTAGAGGCTGTAATTTAGCCTGGCTAGCTCTCACTGTGAGCTGCTGCTGATGAAACTACCTCCACCATGTTTGGAGGCTGTGCTTTAGCCTGGCTAGCTCTCACTGTGAGTCGTTGATGATGAAACTACCTCCATCATGTTTGGAGGCTGTGCTTTAGCCTGGCTAGCTCTCACTGTGAGCTGTTGATGAAACTACCTCCACCATGTTTGAAGGCTGTAATTTAGCCTGGCTAGCTCTCACTATGAGCTGCTGCTGATGAAACTACCTCCACCATGTTTGGAGGCTGTGCTTTAGCCTGGCTAGCTCTCACTGTGAGTCGTTGATGATGAAACTACCTCCACCATGTTTGGAGGCTGTGCTTTAGCCTGGCTAGCTCTCACTGTGAGCTGTTGATGAAACTACCTCCACCATGTTTGGAGGCTGTACTTTAGACTAGCTAGCTCTCACTGTGAGCCACGGATGATGAAACTACCTCCACCATGTTTGGAGGCTGTAATTTCGCCTGGCTAGCTCTCACTGTGAGCTGCTGTTGAAGCTACCTCCACCATATTTGGAGGCTGTAATTTAGCCTGGCTAGCTCTCACTGTGAGTCGTTGATGATGAAACTACCTCCATCATGTTTGGAGGCTGTGCTTTAGCCTGGCTAGCTCTCACTGTGAGCTGATGATGATGAAACTACCTCCACCATGAACCGCAGACCATCTGTGGTCTCAGTGGGCGGAGCTTTAGAGGCTTCAGAGGCTAATATAGGCATACCATACAGATAATACACATTACAAATGCCACCATCTAAACCCAGTTACCTCCCCCCTCCACCCACTCTCCACCCCCACAATCTCCAGTTTCTGCTGATCATTACTCAGCACATCACACACACAACACACACTCAGGAAAATCGATCAGCTCACACACACACACACTGATCAATAATGAGTCATCAGGAAGAGAGAGAGAAAATGTAAGAAAAAGCAGAGAGACAGAAGGAGAGAGAGAGAGAGAGAAGAGAAGAGAACAAGAGAGAGAGAGGAAAAGAGCGAGAGAGAGAGAGAGAGAGAGAGAGAGAGGAAAAGAGCGAGAGAGAGAGAAAGAGTGAGAGAGAAAAGAGAGTAAAAGAGAGAGAGAGCGAGAGAGAGAGAGAGAGAGGAAAAGAGCGAGAGAGAGAGAGAGAGAAAAGAGAGTGAGAGAAAAGAGAGAAAGAGAGAGAGAGAGAGAGAGAGAGAAACACAACACATGAATGGGGGGCTTTATACCCCTCTAGTCCACGCCTGGCAGCATGGAGCCAATAGGCTCATGATGTTGATCTGCTCCAGAGAGATGGTCCTATTCTATTGGCAGTACTTCAAAGGTGTCTATAAACATTTGGACACATAGTGTAGAGCCATTGTCTTTATACAGGAGTCGACGGTCCTGAGGGTTCCTTATCACCACCAGCGGTCCAGCGTCGGCTACACCTGACAGGCATGTTCCATACTGATCAGTGTAAAACGCACTGTAGCATATGTACCACACACACACACACACACACACACACACTTAACACACTCTGACACACTCTGACACAGATGGATGGACCAGCAGATGGATCTGTTCTCTATCTGCAATAATAAAGTGAGCTGTTCACACAA
>NC_132901.1:456979-474479 GCF_030463535.1 Salminus brasiliensis
CAATCGGATGGGCAAGGTTAAACCCGTACAGGCGCATACATTACGCATTCATTACACATCACACAGACTGTAACCCCGCCCACTCTGACGTAAATGGAGGGTCTCTGCTCCAGTGCTCAGGTAACAGTGTGTTTAAGAGCTCCTGCCCGCCGCTCCTGCCCGCCACTCCTACCCGCCGCTCCTGCCCGCCACTCCTACCCGCCGCTCCTGCCCGCCGCTCAGGGGCTAATCTGGCAGCGCTCTCTCTTCTTTAAACACGACCGGCGCCAAAAGCAGCGCTGCAGAAACGGAGCTGGCAGAGCTTTACACACACTGTAATACACACACCACCACACACTCCCCGAGAGAGAGAGAGAGAGAGAGAGAGAGAGAGAGAGAGAGACTAAGTGAAAACATTACACACCGGAGTCACTTAATGGAACACTCAACCACACTATTAATCTCTCTCTCTCTTCATTTCTCTCTCTCAGTCTATATCCCTCCACCTCTCTCTCGCCCGCTCGCTCTCTGTAATTGGCTCACACTCTCTGCCCTCAACCCCCCAATGTGTCACTCCCCCCATGTCTCTCACTCTCTCCCCTATGTCTCGCTCTCTCCCCCTATGTCTTGCTCTCTCTCCCCTATGTCTCGCTCTTTCCCCCCTATGTCTCGCTCTCTCTCCCCTATGTCTCGCTCTCTCTACCCTATGTCTCGCTCTCTCTACTCTATGTCTCGCTCTTTCCCCTATGTCTCGCTCTCTTCTTTTGTCTGTCTCGCTCTCTCCCCCTATGTCTCGCTCTCTCCCCCTATGTCTTGCTCTCTCTCCCCTATGTCTCGCTCTTTCCACCCTATGTCTCGCTCTCTTTCCCCCTTATGTCTCGCTCTCTCCCCCTATGTCTTGCTCTCTCTCCCCTATGTCTCGCTCTTTCCCCCCTGTCTCGCTCTCTTTCCCCCTTATGTCTCGCTCTTTCCCCCTATGTTTCGCTCTCTCCCCATGTCTCTCGCACTCCCCCCCATGTCTCGCTCTCTCCCCCATTTCTCGCTCTCTCCGCCATGTTTCGCTCTCTCCCCCCATGTCTCGCTCTCTCCCCCTATGTCTCGCTCTCTCCCCCTATGTCTCGCTCTCTCCCCCTATGTCTCGCTCTCTCCCCCATGTCTCGCTCTCTCCCCATGTCTCGCTCTCTCCCCTATTTCTCGCTCTCTCCCCTATGTCTCGCTCTCTCCCCCTGTCTCGCTCTCTCCGCCATGTCTCGCTCTCTCCGCCATGTTTCGCTCTCTCCGCCATGTCTCGCTCTCTCCCCCTATGTCTCGCTCTCTCCCCATGTCTCGCTCTCTCCCCTATTTCTCGCTCTCTCCCCCTATGTCTCGCTCTCTCCCCCTGTCTCGCTCTCTCCACCATGTCTCGCTCTCTCCGCCATGTTTCGCTCTCTCCGCCATGTCTCGCTCTCTCCCCCTATGTCTCGCTCTCTCCCCCTATGTCTCGCTCTCTCCGCCATGTCTCGCTCTCTCCCCATGTCTTGCTCTCTGCCCCCATGACTCTCTCTCTGTTTATGTCCCTTCTTGTCTCTCTCTCCTTTTGTCCCTCTCACTCTCTCCCTACTGTGTCTCACTCAGTCCCATCTATGTCTCGCTCTGTTTACCCCAATGCCTCAATCCTCCCCTTAGATCCGTCTTGCTTTGTCCCCCCTTTTGTCTCACTCTCTATCCTCCCCAAATGTCTTGCTTTCTCCTGATTTCTGTCTCACCCCCCACATGTATCGTTCTCTCCTTTTGTCAGTCTTGCTCTGTCCCGCTCAACTACCCCAATGTCTTACTCTACCCCCCGCCTCATGTCTCACTCTCCCCTTAGGTGTGTCTCACTCTGTCCCCCTTATGTCTCGCTCACTCTGCCCTTTACGTCTCTCACTCTCTCTTTCCATTCCACATCCCTCCTTATGTTTTTATGTCTCTCTCTCTAACCCAGATCATTGCCACTCGCACTGCATTCTCTCTCTCCCTCTCTCTCTCTCTCTCTCTCTCTCTGTCTCTCACTCACACACAAATCTAGGACTCTTCCTCACTCCCAAGTCATTCTGCTCTCTCTCTCTCTCTCTCTCTCTCTCTCGCTCGCCCCCTCTTCCCTTTCTCTATTTTCTCGCTCTCTCATAAAACTCTCTCTCCCTCTCCCCCCTCCTGCCCCCCTCCCTCTCAGCAATTCACTTTTTCTATTTCTCTCTCTCTCTCGCTCTCTCTCTCGCTCTACCGCTATCAGTCTACCTTTCTGTGTTGAACAGAATATTCCCCAGGAAAGGAACATATTACTTATTTACTCACACACACACACACACATGCGTATAGTATATAGAGTGTATAGTATCAGTAATACATTCACGTACACCCCCGACAGACCTGTGTTATATTAGTGTGTGTGTTACACTCCCAGTAGCAGACGGTTCGCCTGAGGCACTTTCACTTACAGAACAACACTGTTAACCACCATCACACACACACACACACACACACACACACACACACACACATATTCCAGGGCACTTTCTGGATATATATGAATAATAAATAAGACTCAAAATGCACATGAGACAAACACCCCCTCTAAACACACACACACACACACACAGCCATGCAATTCATGCACCCACTGATCAATAACATCAATCATATGATCCATACGCTCATTCTGACAGACTGTAATACACTACAGGAAGCGTAGGGGGCGCTCTATAATGCTCTATAATGTTCATATGATCCACACGCTCATTCTGACAGACTGTAATACACTACAGGAAGCGTAGGGGGCGCTCTATAATGCTCTATAATGATCATATGATCCACACACTCATTCTGACAGACTGTAATACACTACAGGAAGCGTAGGGGGCGCTCTATAATGCTCTATAATGTTCATATGATACACACGCTCATTCTGACAGACTGTAATACAATACAGGAAGCGTAGGGGGCGCTCTATAATGCTCTATAATGATCATATGATCCACACGCTCATTCTGACAGACTGTAATACAATACAGGAAGCGTAGGGGGCGCTCTATAATGCTCTATAATGTTCATATGATACACACGCTCATTCTGACAGACTGTAATACACTACAGGAAGCGTAGGGGGCGTATTTTCTTTAATGCTCTATAATGTTCATATGATACACACGCTCATTCTGACAGACTGTAATACACTACAGGAAGCGTAGGGGGCACTCTATAATGTTCATATGATCCACACGCTCATTCTGACAGACTGTAATACACTACAGGAAGCGTAGGGGGCGTATTTTCTTTAATGCTCTATAATGTCCGTATAAACAAGATTTTTGCGGATGAACGTCTCTGACGTGACATTTGGGGACAGAACTGCACTCTGTTGCCAGTCTTCTGATGAACTTTACTCAGTAAGCAGCCGGAGCGCTGCATAATCATCTGCTCTATGCCACGTTCAATCAACCGAGCTCCAGCTCCGTCAGCTGGTTTCGGAGGGAAAAGTCTCAGATCAGCGAATAAACAAATCTCCATGATCCACAGCGCACCCCCGGCCCGCCCGCCACACCGGAACATTCAACTCAAGCACCAGCTTCAACTATTAGCACCAATCACAGGCCTCTCTTGCTTTCCTCTGTCCAATCAGGGGTGACGGAGAACCTTTAGCTGTTAGTCAGATTAAGCAGACTGGGACTTTCAGAGCGGAGTTCTGTTTTGCCAGCGACTGACGGGTCCCGCAATCCCACACCCAACAAGTGCTGACATAAAGAGGCGCGTCTGAAACGCTGTAAACAGCTTATTTGCATGGATAGTAAACAGGCGGATCAGGAGTTCCACATGTGCTGAACTCCCGGTTGCGGAACAGCTGGATCTGGAAATGGAAAACAGCTGGAAAACGTCTAAGACAATCAGAAAGAACTACAACAATACAAGCGCTGGACTAAATGACTGTGTATCAGAGTGGGAAGATTAACCAATCAAACCACAGAGTGCATTTCCGCATCCTAAGCGGGAGGTTGCTATGTGGTGATAAGTGGTTGCTATGGTGTTGCTATGATAGATGGTCAGAAATAACCATTTCTAGCATTTCTGCAGCTTAAACAATGCCCAATTGGCTAGAATGTTGGTAGGTGGTTGCTATGCTATTCCAAGTGGTTGCTATGGTGTTGCTAAGATAAGAATAACCCCCTATGAAGGAATTTTAGAAACTAGAAAGAGGATCTCTGCAGCTAAAGCAATGCCCAGTTGGATAGTATGTGTGTGACGGTGGTTGCTATGCTATTCTACATGGTTGCTAGGGTGTTGCTAAGATAGATGGCCAGGGATAACCCTCTACCGAGCAGTTTTTGGACCTAAAAATAAGTATATTTTTTTTTTGCTAGAGAGTTGGCAGGTGGATGCTATGCTGTTATGAGTGGTTGTTATGGGGTTGCTAAGGTGGACTGGTAAGATTACCCCTCAACAGAGGAAATTATAAAACTGGAAAGATGATTTTTGCAGCTTAAGCAATGCCCAGTTGCCTTGAGCATGTGAAGGTGGTTTCAAGTGGTTGCTATGGTGTTGATCATATAGACTGGTAACCTTCTACAAAGAACATTATGAAAGTTGAAAGAGCATTTCCTAGGTTTAAGCAATCCTTAGTTGCCTAGGGTTCGAGTAAGTGGTTGCTATGCTGTTTTGAATGGTTGCCATTGGCTGCAAAGGATAAACCTCTATGGATCAATTGTTGGAATTAGAAAAAGTGTATTTCTACACCTTAAGCAATGCCCTGTTGCCAGGTGGTTGCTATGTGGTGCCAAGTGGTTGCTATGGCGTTGCTAATGTAGACTAATCAAAATGACCTTCCTACAGAGAACATTATGAAGTTAAATAAGAGCATGTCTATGGCCTATGTAATGCCTAGTTGGCTAGGGTGTTGGTAAATGGTTGCTATGCTGTCCCAAGTGGTTGCTATGGTGTTGCTAAGATAGACGGTCAGGAATAACCCTCTACGGAGCAATTTTTGCAGCATAAAAACCTGTACCTTAAGCCTTAAGCAATGCCATGTTGAATAGAGTGTTAGCAGATGGTTGCTATGTGGCGCTAAGTGGTTGCTATGATGTTGCTAAGGTGGACTGGTAAGATTACCTCTCTACAGAGCAAAGGCTTCACTCATTGTTTGGTAAAAGGGAAGGATAAGAGGAGGTCAGGCTCTTCATAGAGTGCCTCTGAATTGGCCAGTCCTGGCTGTTGCAGTAGCGCCCCTTGTGGCCAACCCTGAGAATGCAGCTTGGTATACTCAGACCACAGATTGACTCTCTACAGTTTCCTAAACCAAGCTACTGTCAGTGTGTGTGTTCGTGTGTGTGTGTTCAATCGGGAGTACATTGTGACGGACAGCTGTCATTTTTTCATCTGCAAAACAAAGATAAACCTGAGCGTCTGAGCGGAACGACTCTGAAACAGTGTGTACGAGTGTGTGTGAGTGTGTGTGTGTGTGTGTTGTTGACTGGGCTCGTCTCAGTTCCCCCCTCAGAATAAATCAGAGCTGGATGTGATTCAGCCTGCGGCGAGATCAATCACTGGACAACATACACTGCCCTGCTCTCCCCCTTCCATCACTCGCTCCTTCTCTTCCGGCCTCCCTCGCTCCTCTCCTCCTCCACAGCCCTGACCATCGGACCACCGGACCATCGGACCATCGGACCATCTCTCACACAGACTGATTAAAGTGGCCCTCTGGCACAGCCTTCAGTCCTTCTCTCAACCCCAACACACTACTGCTGGTGTGTACTGAAATATAAACATACACACCAGAGAGGTGTAGATGACTCTAGCGAGAGGTGCTGTGGGCTGTGTCGTTACAGAGGTAGCTGCTCCACACCACCACAGTCGCCGTCGTCCACTCTGGCATCAATGGACTGTGAGGCACCACTGTTAGGCCACCTTTACTACGGTGGCTCAAGAACGTCCCACAAAGTTAGCAGCGGTTTCCGAGATGCTAGCACCCTTCGCCCGGTACCCTATGATCACCCCCTTCAGGTCATCAGCCAAATCACATCCTTTGCCCATGACGATGGTTCTGCACTCATTCACACCTGCAGCGAACCCAGTCTGTCACCTGTGGCACCTGTGACTCGGTCCCAGGCCGAGCTCATTCCAAATCGGGGGTGGTCGTAATGTTCTGATAGGACTGTGACGGTGGGCGAAGGGTGGTAGCACCTTGGAAACCACTGCTAACTTTGTGGGATGTTCTAGAGCCGCCGTAGTGAAAGGACTTCTCGCCCATCGAGCTCCTCCCATCGTCATAACCACTGACTCCGGCACAGTGGTGCAGAGCAGTTAGCGCCCCCCTGTGGAGCAGCTACTTCTATAACAACTAACACTCCTCCAGCCTAGAATCTAGAACCTCCACATAGACTCAAGCACGTCTAGAAGGGAAATGAGCAAGCTGTGCCCCCCTGTTGCCCACCCGACAGGACAATTGTCCATTTAGTGGCTAAAAATGGAACCTTTGCGGTACTGCTAGCTACACTGCCCCCTTCGATGTCCAGTGGTCCTGCTCCGCTCCGTCCGTATCTTATCAGCTTTTAAAGAATGTGCAAAAAGGATGGATGAAAGGAGCGCAAAGTATGGACAGATGGTTCCGTCCATATCCGTATTTAGCGCTGAGCCTTTATAACAAGAATCCCCCCCCAACACACACACACACACACACACACATTTGTCCTCATAAACAAACCCACTCTAATGCAGATGAACAGTGCTGACCTATCGAACGTCCAGTTCAATTCAGGATTGAATTAAAGCCTCACCCTTGGAGACCATGCCCCGGCAACGCTGTTAGCATCGGCTAAATACACTCTCCATTTGTCACTGTGCTCCAACACAAACACACACACACACACACACACACACACAATTAGCAAGGCCCATTCACAGCACAGCAGGTTGAGCTGAGTCCTTGCTTTTCTGCACACAGGCTTCAGCATCAGCACTCTACTGGCTTCTGTATTTAGCACAAGGAACCGTTTCTAAGGTTCTTTAAGGAACACTTAAGGAACATGCTCGGGCAGAAGGTTAAGTGTTTAAACCCAACACAGCTCGTTCCCCAACAAGCACCATCCCAAAAGCAAAGCATGGCAGAGGGGAAGAGTCGTGGTCTGGAGGTGCTGTTCCTGAGGGAAGCATGGCAGAGGGGAAGAGTCGTGTTCTGGAGGTGCTGATCCTAAGGTAAGCATGGCGGTGGGGAAGAGTCATGGTCTGGAGGTGCTGTTCCTGAGGGAAGCATGGCAGAGGGGAAGAGTCGTGTTCTGGAGGTGCTGATCCTGAGGGAAGCATGGCAGAGGGGAAGAGTCGTGTTCTGGAGGTGCTGTTCCTGAGGGAAGCATGGCAGAGGGGAAGAGTTGTGGTCTGGAGATGTTGTTCCTGAGGGAAGCATGACAGTGGAGAAGAGTCGTGGTCTGGAGGTGTTGTTCCTGAGGGAAGGATGGTGGTGGGGAAGAGTTGTGGTCTGGAGGTGCTGTTCCTGAGGGAAGGATGGTGGTGGGGAAGAGTTGTGGTCTGGAGATGCTGTTCCTGAGGGAAAGATGGCGGTGGGGAAGAGTTGTGGTCTGGAGATGTTGTTCCTGAGGGAAGCATGACAGTGGAGAAGAGTCGTGGTCTGGAGGTGCTGTTCCTGAGGGAAGGATGGCGGTGGGGAAGAGTTGTGGTCTGGAGATGTTGTTCCTGAGGGAAGCATGACAGTGGAGAAGAGTCGTGGTCTGGAGGTGCTGTTCCTGAGAGAAGGATGGCGGTGGGGAAGAGTTGTGGTCTGGAGATGTTGTTCCTGAGGGAAGCATGACAGTGGAGAAGAGTCGTGGTCTGGAGGTGCTGTTCCTGAGGGAAGGATGGTGGTGGGGAAGAGTTGTGGTCTGGAGATGTTGTTCCTGAGGGAAAGATGGCGGTGGGGAAGAGTTGTGGTCTGGAGATGTTGTTCCTGAGGGAAGCATGACAGTGGAGAAGAGTCGTGGTCTGGAGGTGCTGTTCCTGAGGGAAGGATGGTGGTGGGGAAGAGTAGCTCAGCGGTCAGAGCTCCGGGCTATTGATGACAGGGTTGTGGGTTTGATATCTTGGCTCGGCAAGATGCCACAGTTGTACCCTTGAGCAATGCCCTTCACCCTGTCTGTTCACCTTTACCTTATGAGGTTTCTGACACGGTAGCACTCTGGGCTCTGAGCTACAGTCTATTGCTGTAGACAACAGTACGTCCTCCGGTGTCATGGATGCATTTCCCTATATTCCACTAACATCCCTTTTATTATTGGGAGGCATTTTTCAAAAATAACAAGAATCATCGTAATCTCTGCAAATGAAAATACTCATTTGGAATTAATGAGGGAGCACAGATTAAAGGATTAATCGGAGTTCACATTAAATCTTTTGTCGGCGTTATTAACAGAAATTGTGGGGGAAGCAGCGAACAAAGACGCCAATGATCCACTTCTGGGACAAAAGGTCCAGTCTGAGGGACAAATGCGTTGGATAAATCCGTACTTACGGGATTTTTTTTTTATAGTAACTAAGAAGGACAATCTCACAAACCAGCTCTCCAATGATTATCACTGGAGGAAAGAACTTGGCTTCACACTCATGCTCTCAGAAACAGCACTGATCAGCCAGAACATACCAACCAGCTGCCTAACACTGGGTATAATCGCCCTCTTACCACCCAAAGAGCTCGGATCTGTTGAGGCACGGCCTCCACAAGACCTCTGAAGACCAGTCGGTTCTTTTAGGTCCTGTAAGTTGTTGGGTGGGACCTCCATGAGCAACATTGAGCATTGGGCACCCTTGACCTTGCACTTTTGGTAGGTGCAGACCAGTGCATACCGGGAAAGGACCTGCATGATGTTTTAAAGACGTTCTAGACGACTGGGTCAGAACATCACAGTTTGGTTCTTGACAAAGTGTCTCAGATCGACTGTTCACCCCTTGACGCCTGCTTGAGAATTCCCCACTCTTGTCTCCAGTGATGCACTACATGAAGGGACGAAAGTATTGGGACATCTGCATTGTTCATTGTTTCTTCTGGAATCAAGGGGATTAAAAGAGTTACTCCTGCCTCAGTTGGAGTAACTGTCTCTACTGTCCTCACCGCCCCACCTCATCATCAGCTCCACAATGTTGTGAGGCCTTTATACCCCTCAAGCCCATGCCTGGTGTTAAGCAGCATGGTGCCAATAGGTTCATGATGTTGATCTGCTCCAGAGAGTCCTATTCTATTGGCAGTACTTCTTCTCTACAAGGACTAGACAAGCCATGAACGCTTGTAAACATCCATGTCAGCAACAGGTGAAGCTTAAAGTAATTGAATGCATTCTTAAGTAGGGGTGTCCACAAACGTTTTATGCTTCACTTTTCCATGTTTTCCCATGTTTCCCGCTCTACCCCTTGGTTCAGGAGAGTGATCTTTCAGCAGTCCTCTTTCATCCTCCAGCCTCGTACAGTCGGGACTGCTCAGGCAAGCTCTCGTCTGCTTTCCATGAGATGGAAAAGACTTTGACTCGGCTCCAGATTCATGTTTACTCTGCTGATCGATTTTGACGTATGCTGAGCGAAGTTTCAGGCTCGTTCTGAAGCGAACCGACAGGCGTTGCATGCTCCTTTGTGTGTTTATCGAACAAGCCTTCCTACGGAGATGTTAACGGGTCGACTGTTCCTTGTCTGCTCGGCTTCAACAGCCTCAATCTTGAGGCTTCTTTATGCACTCTGGTCTGGACTGGTTCCTCCAACGAATCCAGGACCTATTACTTACGATAAAGAGCAGAGCTCGACATTTCGGATAGTTTTAGTCCTCGATTCTGAAAGAGCACCTCGGTCATTTCAGGAGAGCGGCGGAATGAGGTCCTTTTACATCATCTGGTCAAGCGTCTGCTGGCCCAGAGTCCATATGGACCTGATCCATGTGGATCTTATCCTCCAGTTCTACATTGTCCTTATATATGGATGCCCACCAGGGTCAGTGATGGGACCAGAAGGGGTTAGGCATGCGTCACAGTACAAACCCCAGTCAGAGCCCACCTGGAACCCACCTAGCCATGTTCCACCCCAGCAGACGTTCCCAGTTTCCACCACTTGCTAGAACTACCTAGTTTGAAGCACAGTCTAAGATCGGGCTGTACGTCCCCGCCCACTCCCGCTGTGATGCCATGTGACAGCCTGAACCCCGCCCATATTTCTTAGTGGCAAGTCGGTGAGTTGTTGTTGATGTGTGATGGCGATCGTCCTCCAACATCTCAACCTCTCTCGTCACCGAATAAACCCCTTGTTCGAATACCCTTGATTTCAGAGGAGCCGACGCTCGAGCAGGTGTCCCAACACTTTTCTCCAAGCTTTCCAGACTCCACAGCTCAGCATTGTAGACACCAGCAAAGCGAAAGGAGGTATGATTTGACGAAGTCCAGAACCAGCTGGCTCTGAGAGAGGGTGTATCTACAGTCCATAGCATAAAAGCCAGCTTGACCGTTCGCCAGCTCTTCTCACGAAGCTGCCAAAGGGGGCGGGGCTACTGTGAGCAGCCTAAAATAGGAGACCATCTGGGTTCATTTAACACTGGTCTGCATGCTGTGTGATTCCATATGAGCTGTTTCAGAGTTTGGATACTTTCACAGGAGTTATTTTTAAAGCACTGGACCCCTCAAACCCCACCAACTCAGACCCGGGGGGGTCGACCCCCCCCCCCCCCCCCCCCTTTTATGTACACGAGTCGGGACCCCAGCCTTTTGTGCGATGCAGAGAGAGGCAAGGCGAGATCAGAGCGGCGGTTTCAGAACCGGCGTCTTTACCGAGCCTGCTGCAGGGAGATTTGTTGGGAGTGTTGGAGTGTGTGAGTGTACGTAGGAGTGTGAGGGGGGTGTAGCGAGAAGGTGGGGGTGCCAAAAAGAGAGAGGGAGAAAAGTGAGAATAAGGCAGCTGTAAGCAGAGGTAGTAATGTGAGAAAGGAAGACGGAGGAGAAGCTGAAGAGTGATGAACAAGCTCACACCATTTTCCACTTTCTTTTCTTCCTATAGTGTCTACACACACACACACACACACATACACACACAGTCATACCAGTACATTATGACCTCCCTCTGGTCTGGAATGAACTCTTTAATTGTATTGGGAGGGGTATCAGTTGTACTGGGAGGAGTTTAAGTTGTACTGGGAGGTGTTTCGGTTGTGCTGGGAGGTGTTTCGGTTGTGCTGGGAGGTGTTTCGGTTGTGCTGGGAGGGGGTTAATTGTACTGGGAAGGGTTTAATTGTGCTGGGAGGTGTTTTGGTTTCACTGGGAGGGGTTTCAGTTGTCCTGGGAGGAGTTTTGTTTGTACTGGGAGGAGTTTTGGTTGTGTCGGGAGGGGGTTTCATTGTACTGGGAGGGGGTTTCGGTTGTACTGGGAGGGGGTTTCATTGTACTGGGAGGGAGTTTCTTTGTACTGGGAGGGGGTTTCGGTTGTACTGGGAGGAGTTGTAGTTGTGCCAGGAGGCGGTTTAATTCTACTGGGAGGGGGTTTCATTGTATTGGGAGGGGTTTAATTGTGTTGGGAGGAGTTTCGGTTTCACTGGGAGGAGTTTCGGTTGTACAGGGAGGGGTTTCGGTTGTACAGGGAGGGGTTTCGGTTGTACAGGGAGGGGTTTAATTATACTGGGAGGTGTTTTGGTTTCACTGGGAGGAGCTTCGGCTGTACAGAACTATTAATGAATTAATACCTATGGACATTATACATTAGAGACAGAGAGATGAAGAGAGGACAGTTGAGGGAAGCAAACAAACAAACAAACAAACTAACTAACAAAGTCCTCACACCAGTAAACAGTAAACAAGTCAATGTAAACAAATGCCAGCGGAAAATCTGAGCATCTGCGGTACATCAAAGCAATCAACTGATTAATCAATGAATCAATCCTTCTTCCTCACACATACACACAAAAGTGTCGTGCGAGCGTGTGTGTATGTGTGTGTGTGTCTGTGTGTGTGTGTGTGTGTGTGTGTGTGTGTGCGCTCCATGCATCACCAGCTGCCCTCAAATAGATGAGGCAGGCGACGTCTCCCGTCCGGATTTATATCGGCATTTCCCTGGAATCTCTCTCTCTATCACACACACACACACACACACACACACACACACAGCCTGATGGATGTAGACATTTCAGTCGGCTGAGATGGAAGAGGGTCTCAAAGGTGAAGCGGGCCTCCGCCAGGAACACACACCAAGGAGGAATCGGATAGGAGATACAGCAGCCATGATTCTCTCTGACACACACACACACACACACACACACACACACAAACACTCAGTATCTAGGCCGTCTACATTTATCTAGAGTACTAAGGTTCCCTGCTAGCAGCTCAAACTAGTAGAAAGCTCTCCAGACAGAACCTCCCCTCAACTACACTCTAGAACATAAAGGTGCTAGAATGCTAGAACCACTTCTCATTCCTTAAAGAACCATTTATGTGATATAGCATTCCTCACACAAGGTTCCTCACACTCTTGGACAAACAGGGTTTTCTATTGGACCAAAAGTGGTTCTCCTGTGGCATCACTCATAGAAGTGGGTAGCACCTTTATTTTTAGGAGTGTGTGTGGTTTCTATGACTCACTGTTATCTAGAACGTAATTTGTACTGAGAAACTCAGTTAACAAAACTCATGCTAACAAAATTAACAAAAAATGATTAGAAAATCAAGACTATTTAAAATAATTTAAAAAAAAAAAGATTTTTGTTGTATAAAAATGTTGTTTCAGTTTTGTTGTATAAAAATCATTTAAATTCATTACAAATAAAATTAATAAAAAATGTATCTAAATTATTTACAATATTCATCCAGAATTTCTCACAAAATATCCAAAATGTTTAATCAAAATTCATCCAAATCTCAGCTTAATCATTGATAGAATCAAATATTTGGTCCATCTGGACAAAATCCCTTCAAAAATGATATGCCCGGTTTGTGGACATGAAACCAGTACGGTTAACATACATGTTCGGCACATGCGAATTTACAGGCATGTCCAAATTTCTAACAAAATATCCAACATTTTCAATCATAATTCATCCAACATCACTTAAAATTCATCCAGATTTCTTACAAAATTCATCCAATTTCTTTTTAAAATATCCAACATTTTGAATCAAAATTTCGTACAAAAATTTCGTACAAAATTCATCCAACATTATCACTTAAAATTCGTCCAAATTTCTTACAAGATTAAGTCAATTTCTTACAAAATATTCAAATTTCTTATAGAATTAATCAAATTTTCATTCAAAATATATAGACAATCTTCAATCAAATTCAATAACAAATTGCCCAGAATTGGTTTATCAATGTTTTTACACAGAATTTCATCTAAATTCATTACAAATAAAAAACCTTCAAATCAAAATTAGTCAACATTTTTCACAAACAAAATTCATCTAAAATGGTTCAGAAACAAAATCTATGAAACAAAAATGATCCAAATTCATTACTAATAAAATTCATTCAAATTCTTCATTCAAAATTCCTGGAAGCACATTTGTTTTACTAGAAAGAGAATTCATGGAATTCATGGAATTCATGGAATGTTTGGGCTTTTTTGACAACTGTTGACAGTTGTGGACAGTTGTGGACAGTGACCACACTGATGTTTGGGTCAAAAAAGCCCCAAAATTCTCCTCAGTTTATGGATCCGGTACTGAAATTGAAAGGTGAGCAGTTATTCACTTCAGAAACGCCACAGAAGAACAGCCACTGGCCTCCTGAAGAGGCGTTCTGCAGAGCGGATCTGAACAGGTACGGAGACCAGCGAGGAAACTATGGCAGAAAGTCATCATCTCTATGGCGACGGAGGGAATTCATAAGGCGAGAGTTCAGAAATGCGTTGACAGCTCTGCGCGAGAGGTCTAGGCCGAGTCCGGGTCAAAATATCACACTCGCATGGTGTGCGGCGTGTGTTAGCCTGACGCTAAATTAAAATACAATCTAGAGTAAACGGAGCGCTAATTGGAGCTGCTGAAAGAGCGCTGACGAGAGGAGCAGAGTTCACACTTTCAAAACTTTCTCTTTCCCACACAGTTTCTCCTCCGACTCCTTCCTCACTTATCTGCTTTCCCATAATCGCTATTAAGGTCATGTGACTACACAGGCTTACTTAAATTAGCGCCGCTATCACAGCTAACACCTCCTAGCATTAATAGCACAAATTAGCAACCAGCCACCAGTTACCTCCACCGGCCTTCCAGCCATTCATATAGGGAAAAAAACATTAAATTATATATATATATACATATATATATATATATATATATATATATATATATATATATATATATATATATATTATAAATAAATATTTTAAAAATATATCATATATATATATATCATTTCAAAAATAGGCATACAATAAATATTAAAATACACACACCTATATACTACATATTATTTTTGTTAAGTAATATACATTTTAGCCATTTTCATAAAATATATAAATGGGATAAATACATTTTAAATATATCTATTTTCATATGGGTGTGTTAGCGAGTTAGCCAACTGCTTAGCTAACTTCTAAGTTAGCTCCCCCACAGCTGAAGCCACGGCAGTTATCTCCTCTGTTTTTATGGTTAGCTAGTTTGCTAGCACATTTTTTCTTGTATCCGTGAGTTTGATTGGCTGCTCTACCAGCAAGCTGGTCGTCAAACTGGTCATACTGGTAGACTCGTTCAGTAATGCTTTCTGACCAGTTTGGGCAACCTGGTTATCCTGGTGAACATGCATAGCAATGTTCCCATATGCCATTGTGGTCAGTTTGGTCATGCTAGTCAACAAGCTTGGTCGTACTGGTTGACCATTTTGGTCTGACTGATCATGCTGGTTGACTATTGTGGTCAATTTGCTCATGCTAGTCAACAAGCTTGGTTGTACTGGTTGGCCATTTTGGTCTGGCTGGTCATGCTGGTTTGCCATTGTGGTCAATTTGCTCATGCTAGCCAACAAGCTTGGTCATACTGGCTATTTTGGTCTGGCTGGTCATGCTGGTTTGCCATTGTGGTCAATTTGCTAATGCTAGCCAACAAACTTGGTTGTACTGGTTGACCATTTTGTTCTGACTGGTCACGCTGGTTGGCTATTTTGGTCAGGCTGGTCATGCTGGTTGGCTATTTTGGTCAGGCTGGTCATGCTGGTTGGCTATTGTGGTCAATTTGCTCATGCTAGCCAACAAGCTTGGTCATACTGGCTATTTTGGTCTGGCTGGTCATGCTGGTTTGCCATTGTGGTCAGTTTGGTCATGCTAGTCAACAAGCTTGGTCATACTGGTTGACCATTTTGGTCTGGCTGGTCATGCTGGTTTGCCATTGTGGTCAGTTTGGTCATGCTAGCCAATAAGCTTGGTCGTACTGGTTGACCATTTTGGTCTGGCTGGTCATGCTGGTTTGCCATTGTGGTCAGTTTGGTCATGCTAGCCAATAAGCTTGGTCGTACTGGTTGACCATTTTGTTCTGTCTGGTCATGCTGGTTTGCCATTGTGGTCAATTTGCTCATGCTAGCCAACAAGCTTGGCCGTACTGCTTAACTAGTTTGGTCAGTGTGGTAGACCTTAACCAGCCTGACCAGTTTAAGCAGGCCAGGCTTGCTTTCGCCAGCAGTGTAGAGCAGTGACCGCGGCTTCTGCAGAGGCTACGTGAGGCGTGAAGCCGCTGTAGGGATGCGGGGCAGGTGGAGGAACTTCAGCTGAGGGGGGATATTTACTGTAAGAGCGGAGTTTTAGATACTGCATAAACTGCAAAACTCGCAGTTACCTCAGTCCTGCAGCAGCCAATCCCTCCCGCCCTATCTCCCGTCCTCTCTCCCTCTCCCTCTCTCTCGCGCTCGCTCTCGCTTTCTCGCCGTCATTACCTGCAGAGGTTACATTGTGCATTCCCCCCGCGCTCTGATCGTGTCTGGAATGCGCAGCGGGGTCGCCGCAGCGGAGAGGATTAAAAAGTACAAGAGCGCGAGAGCACGCTGGAGGATTCTACGAAAAAGTGCATGTGTCGAGCACTTTTCCCTCATCCTCTCTCGCTCTCGCTCTCGCGCTCTCTCTCTCTCTCTCTCGGCCTGGTGCTGAGCGAGCATGTGCGGTGCTGAGGTGCCTGCGTCTCCGAGGACCGCAGGCATCTCAGGTCAGGGACTTTCCATTACCACCCTCAGAAACAGGCCATTAAAGCGATACTCTCACATCAGCATAAGCTTCTATCTCCCGTTAGCAACATTAGCCTCAGAGCACCAGTGCTAACCGGTGGGGTATAAGTTTCTGTCTTGTGTTAGCTACATTAGCCTCAGAGCGCCAGTGCTAAATTGGTGGGGTATAAGTTTCTGTCTTGTGTTAGCTACATTAGCCTCAGAGCACCAGTGCTAAATTGGTGGGGTATAAGTTTCTGTCTTGTGTTAGCTACATTAGCCTCAGAGCACCAGTGCTAACTGGTGGGGTATAAGTTTCTGTCTTGTGTTAGCTACATTAGCCTCAGAGCGCCAGTGCTAAATTGGTGGGGTATAAGTTTCTGTCTTGTGTTAGCTACATTAGCCTCAGAGCACCAGTGCTAACCGGTGGGGTATCAGCTTCCATTATGTGCTAGCTGCATTAGCCTCAGAGCATCAGTGCTAAATTGGTGGGAATAAGTTTCTGTCTTGTGTTAGCTACATTAGCCTCAGAGCACCAGTGCTAAATTGGTGGGGTATAAGTTTCTGTCTTGTGTTAGCTACATTAGCCTCAGAGCACCAGTGCTAAATTGGTGGGAATAAGTTTCTGTCTTGTGTTAGCTACATTAGCCTCAGAGCACCAGTGCTAAATGGTGGGGTATAAGTTTCTGTCTTGTGTTAGCTACATTAGCCTCACAGCTCCTGTGCTAAATTGGTGGGGTATAAGTTTCTGTCTTGTGTTAGCTACATTAGCCTCACAGCTCCTGTGCTAAATTGGTAAAATATCAGCTCCCATTGCTTGTAGCTATGTTATCCATGTAGCTTTAGTGCTAATTGGTGTTAGCTACATTAGCCTCCTAGCTCTGGCGCTAATTGGTGGGATACATATACATTTTGATTATAATCAACACGAAACTGACCAGAAACTCAGAATCATTACCCTCAACATTGTGCTGATGTTACAGTAAATGACCACCCACCCACATCCTGCAGCACAGTCCTGCGCCCTGATTGGTTCTCAGGGGAGTCCGTCGGTGTGCTGATGAGTCAGCGCTGGTCGGCTGGTCTGTCAGTCAAGTGTGGCAGTGATTTAAGGTTAATGCTGATCCAGTCATTTAAAAACGCTGCTCTCTCAGTTCCAATGAGTTCAGCTTCATTACACATCTATTACTGACACCTACCTTCTACTTCCACCCACTGGCCACTTTATTAGAAACATACCAACATTAACACCAACACCACAAACACAACTTCACCTCTAACGCCAACATTAATGCCATCGCCAGAATCAACTCTAATACCAACCCCAACAGTGACTCTAATACCAACACCAACAGCAACTATAATACTAATAGCAACTCAAATAC
>NC_132901.1:479479-491979 GCF_030463535.1 Salminus brasiliensis
GAGGTGTTTATGGACTAATATCTCCTATTCTAGTGTATAGGAGTGTTTAATGAGGTGTTTATGCACTAATATCTCCTATTCTAGTGTATAGGAGTGTTTAATGAGGTGTTTATGGACTAATATCTCCGATTCTAGTGTATAGGGGTGTTTATTGAGGTGTGTATGGACTAATATCTCTATTCTAGTGTATAGGAGTGTTTAATGAGGTGTTTATGGACTAATATCTCCTATTCTAGTGTATAGGAGTGTTTAATGAGGTGTTTATGTACTAATATCTCCTATTCTAGTGTATAGGAGTGTTTAGTAGGGGTGTGTATGGACTAATATCTCCTATTCTAGTGTACAGGAGTGTTTATTGAGGTGTTTATAGACTAATATCTTCTATTCTAGTGTATAGGAGTGTTTATTAAAGGTGTTTATGGGCGAATATCTCCTATTCTAGTGTATAGGGGTGTTTATTGAGGTGTGTATGGACTAATATCTCTATTCTAGTGTATAGGGGTGTTTATTGAGGTGTTTATGGACTAATATCTCCTATTCTAGTGTATAGGAGTGTTTATCAAGGTGTGTATGGACTAATATCTCCTATTCTAGTGTATAGGAGTGTTTATTAGGGGTGTTTATGGGCGAATATCTCCTATTCTAGTGTGTTGGAGTGTTTATTGAGGTGTTTATTGACTAATATCCAATTCTACTGTATAGGAGTGTTTATTGAGGGTATGTCTGGACTAATATCTCCTATTCTAGTGTATAGGAGTGTTTATTGAGGTGTTTATGGACTAATATCCAATTCTAGTGTATAGGAGTGTTTATTGAGGGTGTATCTTGACTAATATCTCCTATTCTAGTGTATAGGAGTGTTTATTTAGGTGTTTATAGACTAATATCTCCTATTCTAGTGTATAGGAGTGTTTATTGAGGTGTTTATGGACTAATATCTCCTATTCTAGTGTATAGGAGTGTTTATTGAGGTGTTTATGGACTAATATCTCTATTCTAGTGTATAGGGGTGTTTATTGAGGTGTGTATGGACTAATATCTCTATTCTAGTGTATAGGGGTGTTTATTGAGGTGTTTATGGACTAATATCTCCTATTCTAGTCTATAGGAGTGTTTATTGAGGTGTTTATGGACTAATATCTCCTATTCTAGTGTATAGGAGTGTTTATTGAGGTGTTTATGGACTAATATCTCTATTCTAGTGTATAGGGGTGTTTATTGAGGTGTGTATGGACTAATATCTCTATTCTAGTGTATAGGGGTGTTTATTGAGGTGTTTATGGACTAATATCTCCTATTCTAGTCTATAGGAGTGTTTATCAAGGTGTGTATGGACTAATATCTCCTATTCTAGTGTATAGGAGTGTTTATTAGGGGTGTTTATGGGCGAATATCTCCTATTCTAGTGTGTTGGAGTGTTTATTGAGGTGTTTATTGACTAATATCCAATTCTACTGTATAGGAGTGTTTATTGAGGGTATGTCTGGACTAATATCTCCTATTCTAGTGTAAAGGAGTGTTTATTGAGGTGTTTATGGACTAATATCCAATTCTAGTGTATAGGAGTGTTTATTGAGGGTGTATCTTGACTAATATCTCCTATTCTAGTGTATAGGAGTGTTTATTTAGGTGTTTATAGACTAATATCTCCTATTCTAGTGTAAAGGAGTGTTTATTGAGGTGTTTATGGACTAATATCCAATTCTAGTGTATAGGAGTGTTTATTGAGGGTGTATCTTGACTAATATCTCCTATTCTAGTGTATAGGAGTGTTTATTTAGGTGTTTATAGACTAATATCTCCTATTCTAGTGTATAGGAGTGTTTATTGAGGTGTGTATGGGCTAATATATCCTATTCTAGTGTATAGGGGTGTTTATTGAGGTGTTTATAGACTAATATCTCCTATTCTAGTGTATAGGAGTGTTTATTGAGGTGTGTATGGGCTAATATATCCTATTCTAGTGTATAGGGGTGTTTATTGAGGTGTTTATGGACTAATATCTCCTATTCTAGTGTATAGGAGTGTTTATTTAGGTGTTTATAGAGTGTATAGGAGTGTTTTCTAATGCAAGTCCTCAGGAAGCCTTTTACACGGGTTCTTTGCTCTGAAACATCAGATTCAGCTTATAAGGAGACTATCCTGGTGTCTCTGAGTCAGGTGTCTTAGCACTGAGGAAATTGTGCAGATCACAGGGTTTCTTTAGGCACGGACACAGTCTGAACGACCCTGATCAGGTTTTGCAGCATTTCTGTCAATCTGTCTGCAAATGCGGCGATAAATGGCAGCCGTCAGACAGCCGGTTTTGCTCCTCTAGCACAGCTGAGATGTAAAATCCTGAGGTGCAGTTTTAAAGGGAATATTGTGTCTGGAAAAGCACAATCAGGAACCTCAGGGGATGCGACAGATGCTGAACTTTATGAAGCGCTGAAGGAAGGAGTTTGGACCCATCACTAATGGCTTTAGTGCTGAGGAAGAAAAAGAGGAACAGCATTTCTTAAACACTACTTTATGGAAGTCTCTGTACACTGAACTGCACTTCTGCTTTGTTTATTAGAGAGTCAAAAAGACAAAAGTATTGGGACACCTGCTCATTTATTCCAGAGAACACAGTTCTTCCACTGCTCCACAGCTCCTCAAGGCTTTATACCCCTCTAGCCCACGCCTGGCATTATTAGGCAGCATGGAGCCAATAGGGTCATGATGGTGATCTGCTCCAGAGAGTCCTATTCTATTGGCAGTACTTCTTCTCTACAGGGACCAGACAAGCTGTGTGTGCTAAGTGGATGCTATGGTATCCTAAGTGGTTGCTATGGTGGGTACTACTGTATTTCAGCTGATTTCTAAGGTATTTAAAGGTGTGTGTGTGTGTGTGGTCACCAAAAAGGGCTTTTTGTAAGCCGGTGTTTGTAATTATAGAAATTACATTACATTATGTAAATTATTTGATAAGCAACCTTTCCCTGCTAGTGTGTGTGTGTGTGTGTGTGAGAGAGAGAGAGAGGGAGAAAGAGAGAAAGAGAACTAAACTGCTGATGATGCACCTGGCGAACTCTATACCTCCTCTCCGTCTTACACACACACACACACACACACACACACACACACTAATCAAACTAATTTCTGTGCGCCCTGTTTATCAGATGCGATGTTTATCTTTCCCTCTATCCATCCATCTCTCTCTCTCTCTCTCTCTCTCTCTCTCTCTCTCTCTCTCTCTCTCTCCCCTCTCTCTCTCTCTCTCTCCCCCTCTCCCCCTCTCCTGCCTCACAGTGCTCTGCCCCAGAGAGAGGTTCCCTCTCAGACTCGCACTCAAATGACTCACGAATCGACTTGTGACTCAGTTCACGCCTGACTTGTACTTAAATGATTCGCTACTCGACTCATACCCACACTTAAATGACTCCCCAACCTGACTCAGACTCGCACTGAAATGAGTCACTTCATAAATGAGTCAACTCATTCAGCTCATGACCTGACTGTGACTCAGTCCGACTTAAATGACTCACAGTGCTTAAGAGACTCACGCCCCAGTCTGCCAGCCTAGAGACTATACTTGGTGTGGCGCAACAGATAAAACCACTAGCTACCAGTGAGCTATTACACCATGTGGGAGACCAGGGTTCGATTCCCAGTCTGGGTGACCGTATGCTGCGCTACACCAATAAGAGTCCCTGGACAAGACTCCTAATACATTGGCCCACCTCTGTAATACAAGTCACCTTGTAAGTCCCTCTAAATGCCGTAAATGTAAATGTACTCAGACTCACGCCTCAGTGACACTACACTAACTCGGACACTACACACTGGACACACCCCCAGAGGCACTACACTCTACTCGGCCTCACACTCCACAGTCTGACTCCCCCTAGAGACTCGACTCAGACGTGAGTCGGACACACTTTCCAGAGAATCACCCAGAAGCTCTACGCTTGACTCAGAGAGACTCAGACTAGAGACTCGAGACTGGACTCTGGATTTGAGCCACAAGATGCGACTCGACTCAGACTCACAGAGAGAGAGACAGAATGAGAGAGAGACAGAGAGAGAAACTGAAAGAGAGAGAGAGAAACTGAGAGATCACCAAGAATCAGGCGGGTCAGTGAAGATCCAGCAAGGCTGCCTTCCCAGTGGGCAAGAGCAGAGAATTGTGGGTAAATTGACCGGGTGCAGGATGTTCGTTGGTCACAGATGTTTGAATATTCATGAGTTCAGCTCGTGTTCAATCAACCACCAGAGCAAATAAAGCCACAAATAAATAAGTAAAGACATAAACAGAAGCTATAAACAGCCTCCGACCGTCTGTCTGTCTGTCTGTCGGCCCCTCCCCCTCCCTACGTTAGTACCTCCAGTGCTAATTGGTGTACATCAGCCTTCATTAAATGTTAGCTATATTAACCTCATAGCTCCATTGCTAATCAGTGAGGTATAAGCCTCCATTGCTTGTTAGCTACATTAGCATCGTAGCTCTGCAGCACTACCGCTGGTTTTACACACCAGAGGAGAATAACGCATTCTAACACTAACACACACACACACACACTCTCTCTCTCTGTCAGATTGCCCCGCTGCTCGTTAGGGTCTTCTCGTTAGCGTAATTAAATAATTAAAGGATTCAGAGATTGTAATGGTACAGATGTAGCCGCCACCCACGCACCCACTCACACACACACACACACAACAACGTACGCCCCGGAGTGGCGTGAGGCATGTTCGCACGTGTGTGTGTGTGTGTGTATGTGTGTGTGTGTGTGTAATTGGAGAAGTGTCGGCGCTGCGTGTGAATCACATCAGGAACAATTAAAGGTGACACAGAGGGTTGTCTCATGTTTCAGTGGGGAAGCTTTTAATAGACACGCAAAGACTGGCAGCAGCTCATTACAGAGAGAGATTAACACACACACACACACACACACACACACACACACACACACACACACACACACACACTCACTCACACACACACACTAAATCCTTGTCATGCGGACCAAAGGTGTGCCATCATATTTCAAAGCATGATGTCACAAGCAAGGGTCACGTGATCAACAGGGTCATCAGTGTTGATCTGTATCGGCAACAATGGGTGCAGCTTAAAGTAGCTGAACGCATTCCGTAGAAGGGGTGTCCACAAACTTCTGGACACTTAACGTACGAACACCTGGCCTTTGTTCCAGTCCCCGTACAAGCAGAACTTCACGGCCTCGAACCTTCAGCGGACCGTGGAGCGGCAGCTACCTAAGGCCCCCTGATGGACATTAAGTGCACCTGCAGCCTCCTTTTATTAGTCTACCTCCATGGACCAGGACCTCGTCTTCCCATCCACGTGTCAATGCTGCCGTCTCAGGATCTCGGGTTGGTGTGAATGAAGTCCGGACCAACTTCTTCTCAAACCTCTGGTGCCAGCATGTGTTTTAACCCCAGACGTGAATGGAGATGATGAAAGACGCTCCACTTATCTGACTGCATGCCGCTAGCTCGCTAATGCCAGGGACATCTGTCTTGATGGACGCAAGCAGCATTTGGTCCACAAAACAGAAAAGTTATACTTTGCAGACTGTAATACACTACAGGAAGCGTAGGGGGTGCTCTATAATGCTCTATAATGTTCATATGATCCACACGCTCATTCAGACAGACTGTAATACACTACAGGAAGCGTAGGGGGCGCTCTATAATGCTCTATAATGATCATATGATCCACACGCTCATTCAGACAGACTGTAATACACTACAGGAAGCGTAGGGGGCGCTCTAATATGCTCTATAATGCTCATATGATCCACACGCTCATTCTGACAGACTGTAATACACTACAGGAAGCGTAGGGGGCGCTCTATAATGCTCTATAATGATCATATGATCCACACGCTCATTCTGACAGACTGTAATACACTACAGGAAGCGTAGGGGGCGCTCTATAATGCTCTATAATGATCATATGATCCACACGCTCATTCTGACAGACTGTAATACACTACAGGAAGCGTAGGGGGCGCTCTATAATGCTCTATAATGTTCATATGATCCACACGCTCATTCTGACAGACTGTAATACACTACAGGAAGCGTAGGGGGCGCTCTATAATGCTCTATAATGGTCATATGATCCACACGCTCATTCTGACAGACTGTAATACACTACATGAAGCGTAGGGGGCACTCTATAATGCTCTATAATGATCATATGATCCACACGCTCATTCTGACAGACTGTAATACACTACAGGAAGCGTAGGGGGCGCTCTATAATGCTCTATAATGATCATATGATCCACACGCTCATTCTGACAGACTGTAATACACTACAGGAAGCGTAGGGGGCGCTCTATAATGCTCTATAATGGTCATATGATCCACACGCTCATTCTGACAGACTGTAATACACTACAGGAAGCGTAGGGGGCGCTCTATAATGCTCTATAATGATCATATGATCCACACGCTCATTCTGACAGACTGTAATACACTACAGGAAGCGTAGGGGGCGCTCTATAATGCTCTATAATGTTCATATGATCCACACGCTCATTCTGACAGACTGTAATACACTATAGGAAGTGTAGGGGATGCTCTATAATGCTCTATAATGGTCATATGATCCTCATATGACTGTCTGGTGGTTCCTGAGGCTAGGCCTAAGAGGCACTGGATTAGTCAGCTCATTATATACAAGTCAATTTTATTAATTAATTAATTTAATTAATCCATTATTAGCCAGATCCCTAATGTACCCTCCCACCAACAGTAAGCAATGTTCTCCCACGTTCTTCCAGAAGGTTCACCTCACTTCGAGAAGCTTGTGGAACATCAGATGTAAACAGTAGCTGGTTCACTAATTTACCATGATAATTTACCTCCGGTTTGCGCAGCAGTTTGCCAAGCAGCCAGGCAATTTAGCAAGCGGTCGGCTGTTTCTATGGAGATCATCAAACGGCATTAATAATAGAAGTGGACGGTCAGCATCCACCCCTTCCCTCCATCACAGATTCATCACCATCCACCCGTTCTTCCTTTTTAAAACCATCAAGAACAGGAGCGCAATCATCTGCTGCACAACAGAACAGAGGGGCTGTGATGGGAAGATGATCTGTACACCACCCACTCACTGGCCACTTTATTAGAAACACCTCTGTCCACCGCCTTTCTGATCTGGACTTCCTGATGCTCCAACATCCCTGACCCAGAAACATCTCCAGTGTGCTTCCACTCACTGGCCACTTTATCAGAAACATCTCCAATGTGCATCCACTCACTGGCCACTTTATTAGAAACACCTACTGCGTGCTTTCACTCACTGGCCACTTTATTGGAAACCCTTATCTTGTGCTTCCACTCACTGGCCACTTTATTAGAAACACCTATGTTGCGCTTCTACTCACTGGCCACTTTATTAGAAACACCTGTGCTGTGCTTCCACTCACTGGCCACTTTAAAGAAAGAAACACATACCTTGTGGTTCCACTCACTGGCCACTTTATTGGAAACACTCCCCTTGTGCTCCCACTCAATGGCCACTTTAACAAACATCTCCAATGTGCTTACTGGCCACTTTATTAGAAACACCTACCTTGTGCTTCCACTCACTGGCCACTTTATTGGAAACAACTCCAATGTGCTTCCACTCACTGGCCACTTTATTAGAAACACCTACCTTGTGCTTCCTTGTGCTGGCATCTTCCCAGGGCAGTTTCAAAGGAACTGGCATTAAATCCGACCAGCAATGTTTGTGAAGGAACCCTGGTGTTTTCAGCAACCCCAACAGAACACCCAACCCAGCACGGTGGAGCAGCAACCACGCATCCACCCTGACACTGAGCATTCTGTCCTCAGAGTTCCCGGTGAAGCACAGAGACGCTACTTCCCAAACATCCCAAACATGTTGAGCAAAGGCCTCCTCGCAGAACCACTGATCTCGGGCCTGCCCACGCGTCGGCATCATGCTAACCCATGACTCATACAAACAGCAGAAACCACCTCCATGCTGGAGCTCTCTCACTTCATAGCCCCGCAGTGAGCATCCGAACACATGGAGGGTGCCAGCGCACCTCCGCTCTCGCTGGATGACCTCAGCCTTTCTGGCAGTGAGCTAACAGAGCTAACAGTGCTAACAGTCTCTAATAGAGAAGCTAACTGGGGTGACTCACCTGAGCTCCTCGGATCTGAAGCCTGCGGATGATGCCCATCCTCAGGGTGATAGATCCCAGTAGATCCCAAAAGTAAAGCGCCACAGAAACAAGAAGAACACCAAACAATGAGCACACCAGCTACACACACTATGACATCACTTCCTGTCCAGTTTGAACTTCTTCTCACTGTTGATTGGTCCCAATTAGTGAGACAAACTGGTCAAACTGGTGGAAATGCATGATTTCCAATCTGAAAGGAGTGCAAAAAAATATATAGTAATAATAATAATACACCCAAGCAACCACATGGAGTAACAGAGCAACCGCTGAAGAAAACCACATGACCCCTGCAGATACCATAGTGACCACCACAGCAACCACCTGGAACACCGTAGCAGCCGCCTAAAAATACCAATAGCAAACACTTTTATTGCAACTCCACAGTAACCCGTAACACCATCATAGAAACTCCACAGCAGCCGCCTGATTTACCAAAGCAACCGCCAAATCAACCCCTTGCAACACCCTAGAATCTACCTGGAATACCATAGCAACCACTTAGCAAAACCAGTTTCACACCAGTGACACATTATGCCAAGTCGAACCAGCAGGTGGCGCCAGCCTGCCGACGCTTTGAGCATGTTTCAATATTGAATCACTTTCCTGAATCAATTCATTCAACACTCGGGCAGCCAATCAGAATTTACCAACCAATGAACCTTTTGAGCATTCAAAGATTCAAATCTTTGAGAGTATAACCATTACCTTCACCGAGGAACCCTTGAAGAACCCTTGCATTTAAGAGTGTACATAACACCCAGAGGTGAAACTGGGCGTATTTTGTTGTGGCTACATAGCGAAACAGCTTGGAATCAAATCGAGCAAATGATTCATTTGATTCAATGATTCAGCTTCATATTAGCTAACACCACTGGCTTTAATAGAGATTCAAATCTGGGCAGATTTGCAGATTTACAGACGTCCACACCGGACTTTTAACACAATGACCTCCTGGTCGGTGTTACTATAACGAACGCACTTTTCTTCGTTAGGGATAATAACGATAATAACGATAATAACGTTAATAAAAGGCCCGGGATTAACTGGTGCTGCTCCAGTTCTGCTAATAGCTGAGCTAAATTAGCACCGCTGTGTATGAGTTCACCTGCCGCATACACACCCTGGGAAAGGTCCAGGTCGGTCCAGCAATTACCTGCCAGACCAGAACAATAATTTGTGATTATTTTTAGCCGTACCTCTGCCACCATTAGCGATTAGCTTGCCATTACTCACGGTCCTCGAGCCTCGTGTGAAAACATGTGCAATTTGTCCAGCTGGGTTCAGTCCTAGCGATGTCCCAGAGTGCTGCAGGAGTGAGGGTGAGCTGGTCAGTTTGAATATGCCAGCGCTTTGTTTGGTGTGTAATTATCCGCTGAATGGAGATGTGGTCAGTATACGCTACGGCGGGGAACTGTTAATTAGCTGGAGGAGCTGGAACTGCAGTTGCGATTAGCATGTGATTAGCTGTGTAGGCCTGGATGGCCACGTTCTTTACAATTGCCTATTTTATGCGATTTTATTAGAAGCGCCGACCTTGTCCTCTCACTCAATGGCCACTTTATTAGAAACCCCTATTTTGGAATTCCTCTCACTGGCCACTTTAATGGAAACACCTCCATAATTACTGTTCAAAACATGCCACAGAAGAGCCACCTGCTCCATGTAGCCTACACCGAGCACTTCCTCAGGGCAGTAGATCTCTGCTGGAGTCTAAGGGCAGCAGATCACGACTGAAGCCTAAGGGCAGCAGATCACTACTGGAGTCTAAGGGCAGCGGATCTCTGCTGGAGTCTAAGGGCAGCGGATCTCTGCTGGAGTCTAAGGGCAGCGGATCTCTGCTGGAGTCTAAGGGCAGCGGATCTCTACTGAAGCCTCAGGGCAGAAGATCTCTACTGGAGTCTCAGGGCAGCAGATCTCTACTGGAGTCTCAGGGCAGAAGATCTCTACTGGAGCCTCGGGGCAGCAGATCTCTACTGGAGTCTCAGGGCAGAAGATCTCTACTGGAGTCTCAGGGCAGAAGATCTCTACTGGAGTCTCAGGGCAGCAGATCTCTACTGGAGTCTCAGGACAGAAGATCTCTACTGGAGTCTCAGGACAGAAGATCTCTACTGGAGTCTCATGGCAGCAGATCTCTACTGGAGTCTCAGGGCAGAATATCTCTACTGGAGCCTCGGGGCAGCAGATCTCTACTGGAGTCTCAGGGCAGAAGATCTCTACTGGAGTCTCAGGGCAGAAGATTTCTACTGGAGCCTCAGGGCAGAAGATTTCTACTGGAGCCTCAGGGCAGAAGATCTCTACTGGAGTCTCAGGGCAGCAGATCACTACTGGAGTCTTAGGGCAGAAGATTTCTACTGGAGTCTCAGGGCAGAAGATCTCTGCTGATTTGACTGTAGCCTTTTTAGCATAAACATGATTAAACACTAGAGAGAGGGGCGGTCTGTTCCTCTACTCCTCTCTCTCTCGCTCTTTCTCTTTAGATGAACAAAGGTGATCTGCTGTAATTATCTCTTCTTGACGGGATGGAGAGACGGGAGGTGCTGGAAAGGTCAGTGCACGACATGCAAAGGCCAGCGATGACGTTGGGTGTTGACACTCTGACACACTCATTCACACTCAGCTCTTCGAAACCTGCTCATCACCAGAGGAAAACGAGCCAGACCACGTCAGTCCAGCTCACCCAGACGTCCATACACTCCTATGAGATACTCACTGGCCACTTTATTAGAAACATCTACCTCGTGCTTCCACTCACTGGCCACTTTATTAGAAACATCTACCTTGTGCTTCCACTCACTGGCCACTTTATTAGAAACACCTAACTTGTGCTTCCACTCACTGGCCACTTTATTAGAAACACCTACCTTGTGCTTCCACTCACTGGCCACTTTATTAGAAACACCTACCTTGTGCTTCCACTCACTGGCCACTTTATTAGAAACACCCACCCTGTGCTTCCACTCACTGGCCACTTTATTAGAAACACCTACCTTGTGCTTCCACTCACTGGCCACTTTATTAGAAACACCCTACCCTGTGCTTCCACTCACTGGCCACTTTATTAGAAACATCTACCTCGTGCTTCCACTCACTGGCCACTTTATTAGAAACATCTACCTCGTGCTTCCACTCACTGGCCACTTTATTAGAAACATCTACCTCGTGCTTCCACTCACTGGCCACTTTATTAGAAACACCTAACTTGTGCTTCCACTCACTGGCCACTTTATTGGAAACACCTACCCTGTGCTTCCACTCACTGGCCACTTTATTAGAAACACCCACCTTGTCCTTTCACTTACTGGCCACTTTATTAGAAACACCTACCTTGTGCTTCCACTCACTGGCCACTTTATTAGAAACACCTACCTTGTGCTTCCACTCACTGGCTGCTTTATTAGAAACACCCACCCTGTGCTTCCACTCACTGGCCACTTTATTAGAAACACCCACCCTGTGCTTCCACTCACTGGCCACTTTATTAGAAACACCCACCTTGTCCTTTCACTCACTGGCCACTTTATTAGAAACACCTACCTTGTGCTTCCACTCACTGGCCACTTTATTAGAAACACCTAACTTGTGCTTCCACTCACTGGCCACTTTATTGGAAACACCTACCTTGTGCTTCCACTCACTGGCCACTTTATTAGAAACACCTACCTTGTGCTTCCACTCACTGGCCGCTTTATTAGAAACACCCACCCTGTGCTTCCACTCACTGGCCACTTTATTAGAAACACCCACCTTGTCCTTTCACTCACTGGCCACTTTATTAGAAACACCTACCTTGTGCTTCATCACTGGCCACTTTATTGGAAACATTTTCTTCCTCCCTCTGTTTGTTTCCTTCCTCTCTCGCCCAACCTCTTTCTGTGTGTGTGTGGCCGCTAGATTGAGGGGACAGGGGCAGTGGGCATTTGACCCAGAGCAGCAAGCCCCTGACACACACGCACTGACACACACACACACACACACACACACGCACTGACACACACACACACACACTCTCTCACTTAAGCACAATCTCTCTCTCTCTGGTTGTGTGGTGTGAACGTTCCGCTTCAGGAGTCGACCTTGCTTGACGCAATATACTAAACAACGCCAACACACACACACACACACACACAAACACACACACACACACTTGTTCTTTGGATTATGCATGCAGGAAGTCAAACTGCAGCTTAGTCGAACACACACCGTTCCAACTCAAACAGCGTGAAAACATCTGGTCATCTGGTCAGCCAAACTGGACACACACACACACACACACTCTTTCTGACTATGCCATAAACACATTAAAATGGACGCACT